>NC_047119.1:51899817-52132700 GCF_902500255.1 Thalassophryne amazonica
CCCAAAATTCAAAATGTCAAAACTACAGGAATGAAAACCCACCAAGATCAGAAGGATAAGAAGCAGTTTTTGTGAATTTCACTGTTTTCATCAGGAAATTTTTACATCCACGAAGGATGTAATAAAATCAGTGTTTATTTTTTTTGTCTGTCTTTTATCAGGATTAGGTCGAAACTTTGAAAACTTTTTGACAAAATTTTCACAACAGATACATATTAGGCTATGGAAGAATCCATGAAATGTTGGAGGTGATCTGGATCTGGATCAAGATTTCCCTTTATATAGGCTTTGAAGGATTACTTCAAACCTACTTCATGGATTCTCACCAAATTTGCACCACAGATAGATATTAGGGCATGGAAGACGCCACTGAACTTTGGAGGTGATCCAAATCTGGATTGGCAGATATCAGAAATCTCTGATTGTTTATTTATTTATTTATATATATATATAATATATATATATATATATATATATATATATTATATATATAAACAAAAACCATTTCACTCCAAATTATACAAGAACAGAAGGAGGGGCATTTTGGGTGAATTTCACAGCTTTCACCACAAAAATATATAAAAATCCATCTCACACCTCCCCCCCTCAAAAAAAAAACAAAACAAAACAAAAAAAACCAACAACATACATCTCACTCCAAATTCCATCTCACTCAAAATATGACCTTGTTCAAAAATCCATCTTGCTCAAAATCCATCTCACCAAAAAAAAACAACAACAAAAAAAACACAACAAAACACCTCACTCAAAAAAAAAAAAAAAACAAACCTATCTCACTCAAAAATCCATCTCACTCAAAATCTAATCTCGCTCAAAATCACTCAAAAATCATTTCACTGAAAAACCTTCAAGAACTGAAGGAGAAGAAGTAATTTGTAAGAATTGTGGACGGATGTTGGACAGACACCAAACAGACAGCGGACACTTCCCATTTGCAGCTGGGTGGACTGGGTTAAAGCAGATCATATGTCTTGTCCAAGGAGGACACAGACAGGTAGTGTGAACAAACTGACACTCCAATCCCACTGAGGTATCAAAATATAAACCATCAGAACAACAGGAAGTAAGTCTTCAATGTGAAAAATGTAGAATTTGGTGGCTTGCGCCTCCCCGTGTCTGTGCAGACGTACCTTTGACATGACATTCTCTGTGCTGAGTGACGACACCGGTGCCATTCTGTTTATCTGCGAGCCACTTGTAGATATACAGGTTTGTGTGTGAGGATCCAGCATCCAGAACAATCCCATACTGCAGAGAACAAAAACACTCATCAGCAATTTCTGCTCTGTGAACCACTCGAAATTAAAATGCTACAGCGCTCAAAAAATACTCAGTTACTGCAAAAAAATGTCTATGTTTTGCACCTTTAATAGGAATCTGCACTAAAATATGAAATCAGCTGAAAAGTAACAACTTTGAAAAACAATGTTATTTAAACAATTTTTCAAGAAAACAAATAAAAATTGCTAATTTTAAGTTGTTCTTCAATGTGATGATTGGCTGCTTTTCTCTTAAATCAAAAATAAAAAAAAACAAATAAATTTTACTTTCAGACTTGCTTTAAACTTGGCATCTTATTTCTCTATAAGTTTTAAATGTCTCAACAACAAAACAAAATATATTTAGCAGACTTTAATCTGGTTAAAATAGATAATCTGGTTTTAAGTGGTTGAATACTAAGAACAGGCTTCTTGAATGGGTTTTAAATCAAATACTGGCCACTTTTAACAGGCTAGGCAGCTTCACACAACTGTAAAATGGTTTTGACTGGTTTAAGAAAATCCCATTCTTCACTAGTTCTCAAAAGCTTTCTGAATATCTTATTTACTTGGGTTGTGAGAATAGAGCTGAAATGATTAATTGAATAATAACTGATTATTAATCAACAACAATTTGGATAACTGATTAATCATGTTGAGTAATTTAATATATATATATATATATATATATATATATATATATATATATATATATATATATATATATATATATATATATATATATACATACACACAGACACATACAAATTCTCTGATGATATTTTCTTGTTTAGTTTACACATTTCTTTACGCTTATCTGGCAATAAACCGAATATCTCTGTATTGTGGACAAATCAAGATGTGAAGGTGGCATCCTGGATTCTGGAAAATATTGATCAATATTTTTCAATATTTTCTTACATTGTATAAACCAAACAACTAATCAATTAAATTGGTTGATTATTTTCTTGATTAATCAATTGTGAAAACAACATTTGTTGTAGCCATATATCAGAAAGTGATTTTTTTTTTCCTACTTCCTAATTTTTTAATCTCATAAATGAGCAAATCAGTGGCCAAATCATTACATTCTCAACAGATTAATCAAAAATGAAAAGTCATCATTGTAACTCTGATTATCTTGAGGTCATGCCAACAGACCCTGGAAAGAAAATACTGTAATCTCGTGGGATTATAGGGAATCAAAACCTCACCATGTGAGTGTTTACTTTTACTGACTACACGTCTGCTTTCACTACAGTCTCAGATTTCAAACAAATGAACTGCAGAGCAGCACCTTGTTTGCATGCCGCTTTCAATACTCAAAGTAAACCAGGTGGCACCGTGGTAAAAGAGTTGGACTGCCGCACAAGAGAACAGGGTTCAATTCAACTTCCTGTCTGTGTCCTTGGACAAGACACTCCATCTGCACTGTCCCAGCCCACCCAGTGGGAAATGGTTACTTGCTTGGAATGCAAAATGGGTCACAAAACTCACAGTTTGGTTCAGGTCACATTTTTAAAGTCACGGATGTGATAATTTTTCAGATCAGCAAAAACAGTTCGGAAAAATTAATGTTTCCGTCCTCAACTCCTGATATTTTGGAGTGATTTTTCCCGTGCTTGGATCCTGATGCGTCTTGTGCCTGCAGCAGGCTCGTGACAGGCTGCATTGAGCTGATTGTAAGACCTAGGATAGAGTTTCGCCAAACATTGTACGTGACAACATAATACTTTATTATCACAATCAACATTTTTGTTTAAAAAAAAAAATTACTCAACACAAAACAAAATCTGAGGTAGAGGACTGACAATCCACAATACAAGGGTGCGCTGCTCCGTGTTGTGTGACACAGTGCAGCGCTGCTCTTACAGACAGAGAGTAGACTGCATGCGCAGCAGTGAGTGCATCCGGGAGAGAAAAAAAAAAGCTTGAGTATCGATCTTTTTACACGAGGATCGTTCAATAGCAATACCAGCGTTGGTATCGATATTATCGATATTAGGATCGATCCACCCACATCAACCAAAAGTACACGTGGGCGCGGACCTGGAGCGACCTTACCGTGAACCCGGGCGTCTCCTTCACGTCCGCGGTGGGAACCGTCAGGAGCAGAATGGCCACGCAGCCGAAGAGCAGCAGCCCCGCGAGCACGGCGGGATGCGCCATCATGTCCGCCGCCGCTTCGCACCTGTTTCACACGCAGAGCGCGCGCGGGGACACCGGGCTCCCCGCCATGTGCTCAGCTCCCGGGCTGCAGCTGCTCTGCACTCAAAAATGTTATTGTAAAGGAACCTGCTGCTCGCTGCCGTTCAGCGGCGGGGTGGAGCTCCAGTCTTTACTCCTCTTTGATTCAGAGCCCGTTTGTGCGTCACGATTTGCGTGTGAATAGATTCATCAAACCCGACTTGCAGATTAAGTCTTCTCGATCGTTTCTTTTCGAGGAACTTTATTTGCCAAGGGGCAGTGTTGCCAGATCTTACGCAACATATCGGCGAAAACAAGCACAAAAGAAGTTACTTTAATTAAAGATGGGAGGCAAAGAAAGACAGAATAGCAGGAGGAGAAAAACAAAACACACATATTCTCTTGACACTTCTTCTTTCAACTGCTCCATTTAGGAGTCGCCACAGCAGATCAATCGTTTCCATCTCACCCTGTCCTCTGCGTCTTCTTCTGTCACAGTATGTCCTCCCTCAGCACATCCATAAACCTCCTCTTTGGCCTCCCTCTTCTCCTCCTGCTGGCTCCATCCTCAGCATCCTTCTCCATATATAACCTAGGTCCCTCCTCTGTATCTCACCTCTCTGACTTTGTCTCCAAACTGTCCCACCAGAGCTGTCCCTCTGATATGTTCAGTCCTAATCCTGTCCATTCTCGTCACTCCCAAAGAGAATCACAACATTTTCAGCTCTGCCTCCTGTCTTTTTGTTAGTGCCACCGTCTCTAAGCCGTACAACGTAACTGGTCTCACTACTGTTGGGGATTTTCTTGCTGGCTGATCTCCACCTGGTAGTTTAATGTGGTGAGCGAACTCAGAAGACTCAAAGACTGACAGGAAACGGACTTCAATTTTAGATGTTGTATTCAAAAAGGTTCCTTTCCTGAACAGAGAGTTGCTATGACAGCTTGCAAGCTGCCCTCACACAGCCTCTACCTATGTTTTAAGTCTGTTCTTGGCCCCCACCCAGATGGGCGGACCTTTACCCTGTGCATGGATCAGTAGAGCTATGTGACTGGTTGAAAAATGTTGCATTTGACATTTATTTGCGGGTGACTTGCTTGCATTGTTTATTTGAAACAGTATGTGTCATATCAAAACTGTGTTCTGTCTGTGTGGCGTGATAAGCAAAGAACAGTATACACATCATGACACCTGACACCCCAGAGGAGATATAAGGTTATCAAATAGTCCAAGGACAGGGTCATGGGACATATTGCCCATCACTACTGTCTTATAGACTTTCCTCTTCACTCTTGCAGATATTCTTTGGTCACAAATTACTCCTGCCACCTTTCTCCACCCTGCCTGCACTCTTTTCTCCACCTCTCTGCCACACTCTCCATTACTTTGGACAGTTGACCCCAAGTGTTTAAACTCATCTACTTTCACTACCTCTACTCCTTGTAGCTGCACTATTCCACCGGGCTTCCTCTCATTCATACACGTGTTCATTCTTGCTCCTACTGACTTTCATTCCCCTGCTCTCCAGAGTATATCTCCACATTTCCAGGCTAGACTCAACCTGCTCTCTACTCTTACTACACAGACAGACCAGTAGGGGAGGGGTAATAGTAAAAACAAAACAAAACAAAAAAATTCATGAAAAAAAACAAAGCACAGATATTCTCTTCAGACTATAATGTCATAAATTTGCAAGAAAAAAGTAGTAACATTGCGAGAATAAAACAAATGTACAAGCTCAAACCTCATGTATTCGCCGGTATCACAAATTCATAAATTTGTGAGAAGACCTCAGATTCTCTGACATTGAAGTTGCAAATTTACAGGAAAAAACTTACAGTATCAGACACACCAAACGCGCAGTACAGCTTGAACATGCATATAGTGTTTACATCACCTTTAATTCTAACAACACTCAATAAGTGTTTTGGAACTGAGGACACTCATAAAAGGAGCATCCCAAAAAGTCTCAACCGTTCACAAGCAAAGATGGGGTGAGGATCACCACTTTGTGAACAACTGTGTGAAAAAATAGTCCAACAGTTTAAGAACAATGTTTCTCAACGTTCAGTTGCACGGAATTTAGGGATTCCATCATCTACAGGTCCATAATATAATCAGAAGATTCAGAGAATCTGGAGAACTTTCTACATGTAAGCGGCAAGGCCAAAAACCAACACTGAATGCCCGTGACCTTTGATCCCTCAGGCGGCACTACATTAAAAATACGAGGTCTATTAGAAAAGTATCCGACCTTATTATTTTTTTCAAAAACCATATGGATTTGAATCACGTGTGATTACATCAGACATGCTTGAACCCTCGTGGGCATGCAAGAGTTTTTTCACGCCTGTCGGTTACGTCATTCGCCTGTGGGCAGTCTTTGAGTGAGGAGTCGTCCACCCGCTCGTTCATTGTTTAGGAATGGCTCAGAGACTGTTGCTTTGTTTGATAAAAATTTTTTCAAAACTGTAAGGCACAACTGAGTGGACACCATTCAATAAATTCAGCTGGTTTTCGGTAAAAATTTTAACGGCTGATGAGAGATTTTGGTCTGGTAGTGTCGTTTTAAGGACGGTCCACGGCGCCTGACGGCGATCTGCGCTTCGAGGCGGCAGCGTCTCGCCGTTTCAAGTTGAAAATGTCCACATTTCAGGCTCTGTTGACGCAGTAAGTCGTCAGAGAACAGAGAACTTTCAGAAGAAGTCGGCATGAGGAGTTTATTCGGACATTCCATTGTTAACGGTCATTTTGTAATGAAAGAACGTGCGGGCAGCGTCGCATGTCGGGCTGGACCCGACCGCGGGGGGTCGCGGCAGGAAAAACACCTCCGTTGGAAATCTTAACGGGCAAGTTGGAACATGCCCAAGCTGTTAAACAATTTCTCAGTTACTCACTTGTTGAAAGCCATTAAAAGCCGCCTGAATTCTACAAATGGTTTTCAACACGGAGGTGTTTTTCCTGTCGCGGCGCACACAGATTTGCCGAGTCGTCACGGAAACGACTCGGCGAATTTGCGCGTACGTCTTTCATTAAAAAAATGTCCTTAAACAGTGGAATGTCCGCATAAATTCCTCATGCCGGCCTCTTCTGAATCTTCTCTGTTCTCTCACGATGTCCTGGGTGAATTAAGCCTTAAATTAGGATGTTTTCAGCTCGAAACAGGCCAACGACAGCGCCTGGAAGCGCTGCAGGACGTCCCGCTCCGTGGGAAGTCCTTACACCGACAGAAACACCCCATAATCTCTCATCAGCCGTTAAACTTTTCACAGAAAACCAGCTTAATTTCTCGAATAGTGTCCACTCGGATATTCCTCACAGGTCCAGAAAAAATTTTGATAAAGCAACGCGCGCCGTCTCGAGCAGCGTGTGAAACAAAGGAATTCAGCCGAGAGGGCGGGACCACATCTCACTCAAGGCCTGCCCACAGGGAAATGACGTCACCGACACGCGTGAAAAAACTCACGCATGCGCACGAGGGTTCAAGCATGATTGGTGTAATCGCATGTCATTCAAATCCATATAGTTAAAAAAAAAAATAAAAGGGTCGGTTTATTATCTAAGAGACCTCGTAGACATCATTGTGTAAAGGATCTTACCGCGTGGGCTCAGGAACACTTCAAAAAACCATTGTCAGTTAACACAGTTCGTCACTACATCTACAAGTGCAAGTTAAAACTCTATCATGCAAAGCAAAAGCCATACATCAACAACATCCAGAAACGTCGCTGCCTTCTCTGGACCCAAGTTCATTTGAAATGGAAAGATGCAAAGTGGAAAAGTGTGCTTTGGTCTCGTTTGTCCACGTTTGAAATTGCTTTTGGAAATCATGGACGTCGTGTCCTCCAGACAAAAGAGGAACAAGACCATCCAGATTGTTACCATTGAAAAGTTCAAAAGCCAGCATCTGTGATGGTATGGGGGTGTGTTAGTGCTCATGGCATGGACAACTTACACAGATTTAAAAACTGACTTGTGCAAACAAGATTTGTAAATATTATTTACCAAGAGTCATAGTGAGACTGTTTTTTGTTGTCAGCTTTGATTACATTAAGGCAAATAGTCTGTATTTATAAAGTGCTTTTCCACTGGTGCTCAAAGGTCTTGACATTTGCTCCAAGCAGTCTATAAAACTGGACAATCAGAAGATTTTCCGTAGGGTGCTGCGTGCTTCCAGTTTTGGATTGAGGCTCTAAACCAGATATCTCAGCTGCCTGGCAACCTTGCAAATGACTTTCTCTGAATATGGTTTACAGTTAGGCTCAACATTTAATTTCTTTGGAACATGTAAAAAATCTGTAAAGGTGAACAAAAGTTCACACTTCTGGAAGTGTTGCACAGTACTTACCGGAATTCCACTATGGTGCAAGGTCCAAGCTTCTTACACAATGAAGAACACACACACACACACACACACACTGATGTCAACGTGTTGCCATGCAAAGTGCTCGACTGCACATCAGAAGCAAAAGATCTTGCTCAAGGACACGTGAATGGCGGAAATGAGAGTGAGGCAAGTGCAGTGCAACACTTTGAATCTTCTCTACTTTACACTAATTGTAAACTTGATTGTGAGTAAACAGTGGTGTTACAAATAAGAAATATAAAGCAATGATAAAATACCCTCGACCGTATGAGCATTGTGTTCTTTATAATTTGCAGTTGTTTAAGTATTATTGTCTCATGAACAATTTGTAAATGTTCAGTAAAGCCCCTCTATCACTCAATCAATCAAAAACAATATTTCCGTTTTAACAGCATCTGCATGAGGCCTTGTGTGTGCATGTACATGAACCTTTGACAAGAGCAGAAGTTGTGCAAATCAAGGAATATTTGTAAATCACCTTCTGTGCATTTGCAGGCATTAATGAGACAAATTTAACTCCATAAGAAGTTAGCTTTGAGTTAGGGAAAGTTAGCATGCACGGTAATGCCTGCAATTTTGCTCCAGAGGTGTTATAGAGTTTCAAAAACAGCATTTTCAGTTTTATAAGTGTTTATTTCTCACTAGGTTTTACATAATAAATGACAAAGAGGTTATATTAACACACATATGAAACAGAGCTTTGCAGCTAGCTAACCAGCCTGTGACGTCATCATGCTAACATCAGTGAAATGTCTTCTAAATCACTTCAGAGGTGTTATTAGGTTCCAATAACAGTGTTTCCAGTTTTACAAGTGTTTATTTCTTGCTAGCTTTGTACATAATATATGAGAAACACGTTATATAAAATCATAAATGAAGTGATTTTAGACAGACCTGACACTGACCTCACAGCGCTGCTCTACTCTGATTGGCTGTCACCTCCAACACTAAAAAAGTAAGACTGAAACAGAACCTGACCTTTTAACCTCTTAAAATACCCAAGAATGTGTCCCAAGAATGTTCCCTGTGAATTTGAAGACTTTGGCAGTAATAGGACGGAATGTCTTCGCAATACCCGATGGCCAAATAAGTCTTCATTAATTTCTTTGGAACATGTAAAAACATGTATTTTGTGGAGTTCAATCATCCGATCTCTTCCTTAAGATATATTGGCATTGAACATGTAGTGCTGCCACCAAGAGGAGGGAACCTGGAAGTGCTACTGTCAAAAAGAGAGCACTTCTGGATCTACCATTTGAAGACTTTTACTCCTCATGGACTCAATATTGATTTTGATTTAAGATGTTTTTTGTGATTATGTTTTTGCAATCATGTATTGTTTATACTTTTTTCTTTTGAACATTTCATAATCTTGTCTTCTATTTTTAGAATGGGCTGAAATCACTGGGTGTCATTATTCTTGGGACCTCCCACTCGTTGGAGGGGATTTTAAGCACCTGGGTTGTCAAACAATTTTGAACTCTTGGTCCAACGGAAGCTGCTATCTGACGAAGGCCTTTATTATGAAATAAAACAGCGGCTAGACATCAATATTTTGAGTGTGCTATGCTTTTTCTTTATATTTGAGTTAGTATTTCTGCATGTGCACCTCAGTGGAGGATCTTGGTGTGCATTTTTTTAATCTATTTAATTCAAATAAGTCTTCGTAACACACGACACACAGGACCTCTATGGCTCAGTTGACTTGCTGAAAATATGTTGCACTGGTCATCATCAACAGGCACAATCAGTTATAAGTTTATTAATCTGTCTGACAGAATATGACAGTGTCTGCTGCCATCAAAACAGAGGAGCAAATAAGCGGAACAGCTCCACTTCTTCAATACGTAATTAATAATGGCAGCCAGGCTTTAATTAATCAGAGGTGACATGAACTGCAGCAACCGGCCTCATTAGAAAAGGTTTTAAATACAGGTAAAATTTTTAAATTACATGAAAAAATAAAATAATGTAAATACTGAAATTTGTTTTTTATTATTTTATTTGTTGTTGCTAAAACTAGAGTGCAACTGTCCACTTTTTAACCAAAATTACTTTACTTCGCAGTTGATCCATATTTCTATTCCACCCACAAGTTTTGACTCAGCTTGGACCAAACCTTTAATGACTGAGCAGCAGCCAACAACAAAGTGATTTAATTTGGAGCAAAAAAAATCAATGAAAAGTTAATTTCACAAGTCAGTGCCAAAAATTTTGCCCAACTACAAATAGACATTGCTCAAAAAAATTAAAGGAACACTTTGAAAATACATCATATCTCAGTAGGAAAAAGAAAAAATCATGCTGGATATGATTCCTGATATGGACTAGGTAATGTGTTCAGAATGAAAGGATGCCACATCGTTTGATGGAAATGAAAATTGTCAACCCACAGGGGCTCTCTGTTCTTTGTTCGCGTGCACTCGTCACGCTTGAGAGCTGCACAAGGCAGGTGACAGCTGTCTGTGTCTGTGGGCCCGCCGCCATGTTTTGGTTATGTTTCTCATTCTCTCTCCGCTATGATGATGCTATTGTGTTATTTTTACTGTGTTCCCATTCGGGTCCCTCGTGAATTTCAGTGTGTGACCTTAATGGTTGGTTTGGGTCTGTTGTGCCGTCTGGGTGGGTCCATGTTTTAGTATGTTTTTCTGTTCTGCTTGTCTGTTGGTTCACGGTAGACTTGGCAATTTGTGTACTTTTTTAATGTGTTTTCATGATCGAGTTTTATTTGTCCACACATCTCGAGTTGTCCGTTTAGGTTTTCATCTCCGTGCTTTCCTTTGATTTTCACATGTTCCTTCTCTTCCGTTCGCCCTGGTCACACCTGTTGGTAATCTGTTTTGTTTGTATTTAAGCCACACCTTTGTTTTAGCTGTTTGCCGGTCGATTATATCCTGTCAATGCTTCTAGCCATGCATCTGTCTGTCACCTCCTGTCATTCTAGAATATGTAAATGTTACCTCACTGTCATCGTTTTTACAGTTAGTAAACCCTGTCTTTTTTTTTTTTTTTTTTTTTTTGAGAGTTTGACTTTTGGAAGAATTTTTTTCACAACTGTATTATTGTCACTTTTTTTTGCACTAACCTCTTGTGTCCAGCTATCTGCAGCCGATTGGTCCAGTCCCATCCTGTTGTAGCGTAAACCACAACACTCACAGATCTTCACCTGTTTTCTAAGCCTAGCTTCTACTCCTCTTTCCCATAACATCTTGCTGTGACTGATCAACTTTATGCTTGTGTTGTTACTGCAGCTTTGCACATCACCCTTGTTCTTAAAAAAAGGAACCAGTAGACTACTTTGTCTCCACTACTCAGGCATCCTCTCATTTTCCAACTTTTATTAAACAGTCTGGTTAGAAACTCCACTGCCATCTCTCCATGCCTCCACTGGAATGTCATTTGGAACAACTTCCTTTCCACTCTTCATCATCTTCATAACTGCCCTCACTTCATAAATGGGCTGCATTTATATAGCGCTTTTCCATCTGCATTAGACGCTCAAAGCGCTTTACAGTTATGCCTTGCATTCACCCATTCATACAGACACACTCAGACACCAATGTTAGGGTGCTGTCATGCAAGGCGCTCCACTCACTACACACTGGGAGGATTAAAGACCTTACCCATGGGCTCTTAGTATTTTTCCACTCAGGGTGGGGTTTGAACTGAGGATCCTCTGGTCTCAAGCCCAATACTTACCCACTCGACCACCACTGAACTTCCTGATTTACTCTCGCCACATCATCCAGCCTTTTCTCTCTCTCTCTCATTTTCTGCATTCCCCAGCTCCTCAAAATATTCCCTCCACCTTCTCAACACTCTCTTATCGCTTGTCAGCACATTACTATGTGCATCATTTACTACCCTAACCTGCTGCACATCCTTTCCAGCTCTGTTCCTTTGTCTGGCCAATTGGTACAAGTCCTTTTCTCCTTCCATATCATTGTATAGCTCACTACATGGCTTTTCCTTAGCTTTTGCCACCTCTCTTTTTACCTTACGCTACATCTCAAGTTGGCCATTGACATCTGAACCTATCACCACTCTATCATGCTTGGGCCATATGCACTGATGATATTCATCATCACCCCTTCAATTTCCAACTTCACACTCATCACCCTGTCAGACCCTCAATTAACCTCCAACACACTCTTAACATACTCTTCCTTTAAAATGACCCCAACACCATTTCTCTTCCTATCCACACCATGATACAACAACTTGAATCCTTCACCTATGCTGCTGCACTTACTTCCCTTCCACTTGGTCTCTTGCACACACAATATGTCTACCTTTTTCCTCTCCATCATATCAGCCAGCTCTCTACCTTTACCAGTCATACTGCCAACATTCAAAGCCCTGACTCGCACTACCACCCATCTAGTTTTCCTTTTCTCCTGCTGTCTGTGGAAGCATTGTCCTCTTTCTTTGCCCAGCAGTAACCCAATTTCTGCCGGCACCCTGTTGGGCAATGGCACCAGTGGTGGTCATCTTTAACCCAGGCCTTGACTGATCTGGTTTGGAAATTTGATTTTTAGTCTGCATTGTTGGATTGGCTTGTTTTACGCTGGATGCCATTCCTGATGCAACCCTACTCTTTATGTGGACTTGGGACCGGGGCCGCTGACTGAACGGTCACCCTTAAAAATCAGTCTGCCCTGCCTTCACTGCGCATGCATCATTTCTGTGTGTCAGCCACGGTTCACCAATTATCACCTCGTTTCTGCTTCAAACTGCACTCCAGTCATCATCTGTCTCAGTGACAGATACAGTTGTATGTAACAGTTTGGACACCCCTGATAATTTTTTCATGATTTTCCTTTATAAATCATTGGTTGTCTGGATCAGAAATTTCAGTTGTATATCATATAGCAGATGAACACACTGATATTTGAGAAGTGAAATGAAGTTTCTAGCATTTACAGAAAGTGTGCAATAATTATTTAAACAAAATGGGACAGGTGCATAAATTTGGGCACCCTTGTCATTTTATTGATATGAATACATTTAGCACTAATTATTGGAACACAAAATTGGTTTGGTAAGCTCAATGACCCTTGACCTCCTTACACAGGTGAATCCAATCATGAGAAAGGGTATTTAAGGTGGCCATTTGCAAATGTTTCCCCTCTTTGCAGCTCTTCTAATGAGTGGCAACATGGGACCCTCTAAACAACTCTCAAATGACCTGAAAACAAAGATTGATCCACATCATGGTTTAGGGGACGGATACAAAAAGTTATCTCAGAGATTTCATCTGTCAGTTTCTACTGTGAGGAACATAGTGAGGAAATGGAAGACCGTAGGCACAGTATGAGTTAAGGCCTGAAAAGGCAGGCCAAGAAAAATCTCCGGTAAGCTGAAGTGAAGGATGGTGAGAACAGTCATAGTCAACCTGCAGACCTGCTCCAAAGACCTACAATATGATCTTGCTGCAGATAGTGTCTTGTGCATCGTTCAACTACAGGGTGGGCCAATAAAATGTTACCACTTTTTGATCGTACACAAGTTTTTGAAATGAGAACTTATTCGAAAATTTTATTTACAGCCTTGTAACAGAAGCATCAAATTAACATTTGATACCAAAGGTTTCCCACTTTGTCTCTTGTTTTCCGCACAGTTAAATAATTGAAGACATGTTCAATCCACACTCCTCTTACATTACACTAGTGGTAACATTTTATTGGCCCAGCCTGTATACAGCACATTTTTCACAAAGAGATGCTGCATGATGCTGTAATACAGAGGAAGCCTTTTCTGCGTACACTCCACAAACAGAGTCACTTGACGTATGCTAAAGCACATTTGGACAAGCCCACTGCATTTTGGAATAAGGTGCTGTGGACTGATGAAACTAAAATTACGTTATTTGGATTTAAAAAGAGGAGGTATGCATGGCTGAAAAAGAACACAGCATTCCAAGAAAAACACTTGCTACCTACAGTAAAATTTGGAGGTGGTTCCATCATGCTGTGGGGCTGTGTGGCCAGTGTAGGTACTGGGAATCTTGTTAAAGTTGAGGGTCACATGGATTCCAGTCAATATCAGCAGAGTCTTGAGAACAATGTTCATGATTCAGTGACAAAGTTGAAGTTGCGCCGGGGCTGGATCTTTCAACAAGACAACGACCCTAAACACTGCTCAAAATGTACTAAGGCATTCATGCAGAGGAACAAGTACAACGTTCTGGAACGGCCATCTCAGTCCCCAGACCTGAATATTATTGAAAAACTGTTATGTGATTTTAAGCGGGCTGACCATGCTCGGAAACCAACAAACCAGAGATGTTTTGTAAAGAAGAATGGTCCAAAATATCTTCAAGCAGAATCCAGACTCTCACTGGAAGCTATAGGAAGCCTTTAGAGGCTAGTATTTCTGCAAAAGGAGGATCTACTAAATATTGATGTATTTTTTCTGTTGGGCTGCCCAAATGTATGCACCTGCCTAATTATGTTGAAAGAATTATTGAACACTTTCTATAAATCCTGTAAACTTCATTTCACTTCTCAAATATCACTGTGTTTGTCTATGTGATATATTTAGCTGAAATTGCTGATCCAAACAACCAATGATTTACAACTCCAATTCCAATGAAGTTGGGACATTGTGTGAAATGTAAATAAAAACAGAATACAATGATTTGCAAATCCTCTTCAACTTATATTCAATTGAATACACCACAAAGACAAGATATTTAATGTTCAAACTGATAAACTTTGTTGCTTTTGTGCAAATATTTGCTCATTTTGAAATGGATACCTGCAACATGTTTCAAAAAAGCTGTGACAGTGGTATGTTTACCACTCATTTAGAGAATCTGGAAAACTTTCTACACGTAAGCGGCAAGGCTAAAAACCAACATTGAATACCCATGACCTTCGATCCCTCAGGCAGCACTGCATTAAAAACTGACATCATTGTGTAAAGGATCTTACCGTGTGGGCTCAGGAACACTTCAGAAAACCATTGTCAGTTAACACAGTTCGTGGCTACATCTACATGTGCAAGTTAAAACTCTACCATGCAAAGCGAAAGCCATACATCAACAACATCCAGAAACACCACCACCTTCTCTGGGTCCGTCTCATTTGAAGTGGACAGACAGACGCAAAGTGGAAAAGTGTGCTGTGGTCTGATGAGTCCACATTTCAACTTGTTTTTGGAAATCATGGACATCGTGTCCTCTGGACAAAAGAGGAAAAAGACCATCCAGACTGTTACCAGCACAAAGTTCAAAACCCAGCATCTGTGATGGTATGGAGGTGTGTTAGTACCCATGGCATGGGCAACTTACACATACGTGATGGCACCATCAGTGCTGAAAGGTACATCCAGGTTTTGGAGCAACACATGCTGCCATCCAAGCAACGTCTTTTTCAGGGACGTCCCTGCTTATTTCAGCAAGACAATGCCAAGCAACATTCTGCACGTGTTACAACAGCGTGGCTTCACAGTAAAAGAGTGCGGGTACTAGACTGGCCTGCCTGCAGTCCAGACCTGTCACCCATTGAAAATGTGTGGCGCATTATGAAGCGCAAAATACAACATCAGAGACCCTGGATTGTTGGACAACTGAAGTCGTACATCAAGCAAGAATGGGAAAGAATTCCACCTACAAAGCTTCAACAATTAGTGTCCTCAGTTCCCAAATGCTTATTGAGTTTGTTAGAAGGAAAGACAAAAACAATAAAGTCTATCAGTTCGAACATTAAATATCTTGTCTTTGTGGTGTATTCAATTGAATATAGGTTGAAGAGGATTTGCAAATCATTGTACATTCTGTTTTTATTTACATTTTACACAATGTCCCAACTTCAGTGGAATTGGGGTTGTATAAAGGAAAATCACTGAAATCATCAGGGGTGCCCAAACCTTTACATACAACTGTATCTCGGTGACAAATATCTGAAGCTTTTGTCCAACAATCATTTCCACATAAATTAAGCATTATTTCATAATAAATGACAGAGGGGAAGCGATCAGAGCACAGCACCCAGAGAGTTGCTGCTGTGTTCAATGTACCTCCGTCATTTCAAAGCATCAGTGGTGACTCAATGATTATCACCTTGTTTCTGCTTAAAACTGACTTTTGAATGATTTAAGAGGTTTTACTTTGTCATCTGATGATTAATAATCACATTATTCCCTTTGATCGCTTTGGGTGTAGAGAGTCAGTCTCAGACAAACTGCTGTGGTCCCAAATGATGCATGCACAGTGAAGGCACGGTGGACCAACTTTTAGGGGGGACCGTTTGGTCTGCGACACCATGCTTGGGACTGGCACTCAGAATGTACTGGCTGCACATCCCATGTGGTTAATTACACACACACAATATAAACAATTCATGTAAAAACATTATGTATGAAAATTCTAAATTTTACACACACAAAACAAACAATTTTGAAGTTTTACACATAATGTTTTATGGTGTTTTTTGTTTGTAGACTTTTCTATTTTCTCCTCCTCTTTTTGTATTACTTGTATTTCACTTGTTTTGCTGTAATAAGTGAATTTCCTCATCATGGGATCAATAAGGTTTCATCTCAAATGGAAAAAGCACTTACACACACACACACACACACACACACACACACACACACACACACACACACACACACACACACACACACACACCTGCATCAAGTATACATATAGTCACGTCTTGCCAGTTAAAAAAAATGCTTGCAAAGACGGAAAGAAAAAATATATCACCTGCAGAACATGTAACTGTCAGGCTGCGTTAGGCTTACAGACACAGAGTGACTGGACACAACTGCAGGACTCACAGACACAAGCGTTGGAGTAAGAAAAAGGCTTTATCTTGAAAACAGCACAGGTTCGATACATGGGTGGACAGTCGGCACAGGCAGGGGCAAGACAATGGCGTGGTCAAAAACAGGCAGAGTTCAATGGCACAGAGAGAAAATGTAATCAGAGGTGAGGCGAACGCAAGGTCACAAAAACGAGGCAAGGTCATACACAGCTGGTTGGATCAAAAACAAAACAAGAGCACGGATACTGAGGCTGGGACGAGGGCTGAAACACGGGGTGATGAGCACAACAAACTGGCGGGGAACAAGGCAAGCAGGGTTTAAATACACAGACGGAAATTATGGAAACTCGACACAGGTGTGGAGAACATTGTGGAAGGGGGGCGTGGCAAACAGAAGGGACTGACACACCCACACCAAACCCTGAATACCAGACAAGAGAGTGCAGCAAGACAAAAGCAAAGTGAACAGGGCCCAACTCAAAGGTGAACCTAAAACCAACGTGATCTAAAAAAAATGCCCAAACCACTAAAGAACAAAACCCAAGTTCTAATAAATAAGAAATAAAATAAAGAAGACCTAAAATGAAAGAACAAAGAATTAACCACCAGAAAACAAATGTAAAGTACTGAAAAGAGATCTACAACAAAATTAAAGGCTCAGATTAAAATTGAATGGAACTCTCAAACTGCAATAGCAAAATAAACAGATAATTCAATATATGATAAAAACAAAACAAACAGTTGATTCAACTAATGATACACAATGGGACAAAACAAAGGCTGGACACAAACTAAAATGGAACTTGATTCATGACTAAAGTGTGATAAACAGAAAACAAAACTAATGACCTCAATATAACAAACAGAAAATCAAAGACAGAGGAAAGTATTCACAGAGTGGCACCTCCCTACTTAGCTGACCTAATTTAACCCTACGTACTGGCCCGGGTTTTGTGTTCTCAAGGTGCAGGACTACCTACAATCCATAGTGTGAATAAAAATTCTGCAGGTCACAGAGCTTTCTCTTATCATGCCCCTGTTCTTTGGAATGATCTCCCTGAATCAATAAAACAGTCAGATTCTACAGAGACTTTCAAGTCCAGACTTAAGACGCACTTAATTTCCCTTTCGTATGGCTATACTGGCATAGTATTGTAATACCCCTAGCTGCAGGGTGGTCAGCCAAAGACCGTGGTTCTCTTCCAGAACTTTTATTTAACACACAAAAAGAGAACAGAGTTGCTGTTGCAGCCACAACTCACGCTGAGGACACCTCCTCTTCAAAAACGAGCTGCTTCCTCTCACTCTCCTTCTTTTTTTGCCCACTCTCTCACTCCCCCTCCCAACTCGTGAACAGTTAACCCTTGCGTGCCAACGTGAACATTAGAACTATGATCATTACACTGCCCCCCCTTTATTAAGCCCCTTGCCCTCGAGGGGTCAACAAATAATCCTCAAACCGTGGAGGTCTCCGTCTCTGTCTCTGTGGCCTGCATGGGGCTGGCCCATGCTCATTCCCAGATGGCAGCAGAGGCATAGTGGATGTTACTGGAAATGAGACTGGGGAATCTGGTCCTGCTGAGCGTTCTGGGCTACGGAGTGGGGTAGAACTTTGTTCAAATGAAGGGAGAGCCCCTCCCCTATAGGGTGCCAATCTATCCCGGTGGAGGGCTACTTTCCTGCCCTTTGGGGGCACTTGGACCCTATAAACCACCTCCCCGACACGCTCTAGCACCCTGCATGGGCCATCCCAGTGACTGTCCAGTTTTGGACAACGCCCCTTCTTACGTTTGGGCGTATAGACCCAAACCAGTTCACCGGCCGTGAAGCTTCTGCCCTTGCTCCTCAAATCGTAGTTCCTCTTTTGTCTCATGCCAGCCTTCTCCAGCTGGTCTCTGGCAAATGTGTGGGCTATCTCGAGACGATCCTGCAGCTTCCTTGCATACTCCGGTCCTGGTGGGTCCCGTGTTGTGTCTGGTGGCCGCCCAAAAACCAGCTCAGCTGGGGTCCGGATTTCCCTAGCCAGCATCAGCATGGCAGGGGTGCAGTTTGTAGAGCTCTGGACAGCAGAGCGGTAGGCCATCAAGACCAGGGGAATGTGTCTGTCCCAGTCACGCTGGTGGGTGGCAGTAAGGATTGCTAGCTGCTGCTGCATTGTACGGTTAAAACGCTCCACTAACCCGTCACTCTGTGGATGTAACGGTGTGGTGCGTGTTTTCTGCACATTCAACCGGTCACACAGAGCTGTGAAAACCGTGGACTCGAAGTTCTGGCCCTGGTCACTGTGGATTATGTCAGGTGTTCCAAACCGGCTGACCTTGCCCTCCAACAGGGCGTCTGCCACTGTTTCTGCTTCTTGATCTGGCAGAGCATAAGCTTCTGGCCATTTTGTAAAGTAGTCCATCGCACAGAGCACATACTTATTTCTTCGGTCAGACACTGGAAAGGGACCCATGATGTCCACCGCTACCCTCTCCATGGGCTCCCCAACTGCTTGCTGCTGTAGAGGGGCCCGGGACTGATCAAGGGGTCCTTTATAGGCTGCACAATCATCGCAGCACCGACAGAAATCCTCGACATCAAGGCGATGCTGACCCCAGTAGAACCCCTGGCGCAGCCGACGAAGGGTCTTATTACTCCTGAAGTGTCCTGAGCCTGTACCCCCATGGCACGCCTTCAGCACTGTCTGTCTAAGGGTTTTGGGGACCACTACCTGCCATCTCTCTTCCCAGGTGGCAGGCTCCTTCCATGCCTGCTGGAGCACCCCATCTAGCATGCGTAGCATGATAAACTTACTCCACAGGCCCTTAACAGTCCCTGACAGGCCCATCACCCCCTCCCAGGATGGTCTGACCCCGCTTTGGACCCACTGCCGCACAGATTTCAACTCTTTATCGTCTTCCTGCTGAGAGGCCCAATCTGCAGCCCCAACAACCTCTAGAGAGCAGCATGTTTGTTCAGCAGCCAACCCCTCCCCCCTGAGTTCCATTTCCCTGGCATCCCTGTGGTCGCAGTAGCTACAGCCATCCACTGCACATGGACGCCGGGACAGGGCATCAGCATTGGCGTGCTGGGCCCCTGGTCGATGCACGACACTGAAGTGAAAAGACTGCAGCTCCTCCAGCCATCTTGCAACCTGGCCTTCCGGCTCCCTGAAAGATACCAGCCACTGAAGGGCTGCATGATCAGTCCTGATTGTGAAGGGCACGCCACATAAATAATACTTGAAGTGCCGGGCAGCCAAAACAACAGCCAGAAGCTCATGTCTGGTCACACAGTAGCGTCTCTCACTCTTATTGAAAATGTGGCTGAAATATGCCACCACCCGCTCCCCTTCAGGACCCACCTGCGCCAACACTGCTCCCATTCCCACATCACTGGCATCCGTATCCAGCAAGAATGGCAAAGTGGGGTCCGGTGTGGTGAGAACAGGGGCATTTGTGAGAGCCTGCTTAAGGGTAGAAAATGCCTCTGGGCAGTTTGGTGTCCACATGAAAGGCTGGTTGTTCTGGAGGAGACGGAAAAGAGGGGCTCCAATGCAGAAAAAAACCTTCACAAACCTCCGATAGTAAGAGGCCAGTCCGAGAAATCTCTTGAGCTGCTTCTGGTTATCTGGGACTGGCCAGTCCCTGATAGCCTGAATTTTCACCTGGAGCGTGCTGAGGCCTTCGCTGCTCACTTTGTGGCCAAGGAACTCCACCTCCCGCTGCATAAAGTGACACTTCTCCGGGTGCAACTTCAATCCGGCAGCAGCAATCCTTCCCAGCACCAGCCTCAGGGAGTCCAGCACAGCCTCGAAGGACCTCCCATGGACAAGGACATCGTCCAAGTACACCAAGCACTCCTGTCGAGGAACCTTGGCCAGAACATTGTCCATAAGCCTCTCGAAGACCCCAGGCGCATTACACAGTCCAAAGCTGAGAACCTTGAACTGCCAATGTCCCCTGGTGGTGCTGAATGCTGTCTTTGGCCTGGATTCCTGGGTGACGGGCACCTGCCAATACCCACTGCGCAGGTCCAGTGATGAGAACCATGAGGAGCCGGACACCAAATCCAGGATCTCATCAACTCAGGGAAGGGGGTAACAGTCTTTTTTTGTCACCTTGTTTAGGGGCCTATAATCCATGCAAAACCTCCACCTTGAGCTATTCTTTTTAGGGACCATGACCACAGCCGAAGACCATGGGTTGTCTGAGGGCTCGATTATGCCCGCCTCCAGCATGGCTTGAACGTCACGATCAGCAGCCTCCTGTCGAATCATAGGCAAGCGACGGGGTCGCACTTTGAGGTCCACTACATACCCTGTGCTTCTGAGAAAGTCCAGGCCCAAGACACATGGGTCTTTCACCTCAGCCACCCATGCCGGAAAAGTCACTGTCAAACTCCCTACTGTGAAAACAAAAGTTCCTCTGCCCTTCATTTCATCCATCTGACCAGTCACTGTCCACAGCCTCACTGACGTCGGCTCTAGAACGGTCCCTTCTGGGATGACATCAGGTCTCATCAATGTGGCAGTAGATCCCGTATCCATGAGGGCTGGGCAGGAAACATTTCCAACCAGCACAGTAACATGGCAGCGGTCACCCACCTCTGTCCAGCCCACAGTCTCTACCGCATCAGCATGCGGATCCCGGTGAATGGTTGACGGGGTCCGTGTCATCCGGGCTACACGGACCCTTTCCCGTTTCCCTGCTGACCTTTAGCTTCTGGACAGCGACGGAGCATGTGTCCTGGCTGGCCACACCCCCAGCAGACAGCAGGCAGGTTGTGTTGCACTCCGCTCACACTAGGTCCCACTGACAGATTTTTCACAGCACGTACCAGCTCCTCTGCCCACACCGGTCTCTGTTCTGGCAGCTCTTTCACAGTGGTAGCCATCACTGGTGTAGGTGTTGACGGCTTTATGGCACAGGTGGCGATCTCCCTCTCTAGGGCCAGTTCAAGCGCCTCACCCAGTGTCACGGGGTGGGCGAGCTGTACGTGTAAGCGCAGCTCCACAGGTGTCAGTGCATGGATGAACTGGTCACAGACTAGCTCATTCAGGATTGTGCTTGGCATTCCTTCATATGCGCGTCTGCTCAGGCTCTCAATCTCATGTGCCAGGGATCGCAGGGGCTCATCTGGCCGCCTGACACAGTGTTTAAACTGACACCGCAGGGAGTCTTTCAGATTAAAAAGTCCAAAGCCTCTCTGCAGAGCTCCGACCAACATAGAGTAGTCCCCTCTCTCCTCCTGGCTCAGGAGCAGGAGGCAGTCTGCAGCTTCCTCTGTCAATGAAAGTGCCAGCTGCACAGCTTTAATCTTCTCAGACCAGCCTGCAGTGGCTGCTAACAGTTCGAACTGTGCCCGGTAAGCTTCTCAGCTCCCTCTGCCGGAGAACAGCGGTGTCGTGGAGCGGGTGACAAAGAGCTGCTGGGCGCCACCATCTTTGTTAGCCTCTGAGCCTGCGCTGCATTGAAGAGTGGGCTGCATGGCGTCCCGACGGCGGGTAACAGTGCTGTCCAGCCGCTGTGAATTCCAGCACTCCGAGGCAATCATGGTGTTTTCTGGAATGTCTATTGTGCACTCATCGGCCTCCTTCTTTACCTGCAGCCGGGGACTCGAGCTGGAGGACATCTTCTCCCCCCGCTTAAAGCAGCGGCTCATGCAGTGGGCAAATTCCGAGCTTCTGACACAAATGTAATACCCCTAGCTGCAGGGAGGTCAGCCAAAGACCGTGGTTCTCTTCCAGAACTTTTATTTAACACACAAAAAGAGAACAGAGTTGCTGTTGCAGCCACAACTCATGCTGACGACACCTCCTCTCCAAAAACAAGCTGCTTCCTCTCACTCCCCTTCCTTTTTTGCCCACTCTCTCACTCCCCCTCCCAACTCGTGAACAGTTAACCCTTGCGTGACAACGTGAACATTAGAACTATGGTCATTACAGTATGTTTCTATGCTTTATACTCTTTTAAATTCATTTTATTAGGAAACAGAGCGGGCCACGGCCTCAACTTTATCTAAATTCTGGGTCTTTTAGTGAAGCTTAAAACAGAAAAACAGAATTTCTTCTGTTTTTCTTTTTCTCTCCGTTTGAGGTGTGGCTCCATCCAGAGATGGGTGTGGCATCTGTTCCAGAAACTGTCCGACGCACCGGCAACACTTCCTGTATGTTCATTTTGTGAATTGTTTTGTAATTTGTGTCTGTAGCATGGTCCAAGCAGAGGGTCACCCCTTTGAGTCTTGTCTGCTTGAGATTTCTTCCTCAGAGGGAGTTTTTCCTTACCACTGTTGCTCTGGGGGTTGGTAAGGTTAGACTTTACTTGTGTGAAGCGCCTTGAGGCAACCTTGTTGTGATTTGGTGCTATATAAATGAAAATAAATTAAATTGAAATAGAGGATCGAAGACTGGGGACATGTACACAGACAAGAGACAAAACCAAAATAAGAAGCCAGATATGGTGCAGATCATGACAGTAACAGATTAATTTGATAATGTCCCACCTGCAAATTCACAAAACACGCAAACATGCAGCCTTGTTGGGAACAGCCACAACACAAGTACTGGAAATGCAAAAAACATTAAAATGCAAAATTATACTGAGCTGAGCGTGAACTCATCAATAACATGACTCAGCTCCACTGACCAGGTAAAACTTGTTGTGTGGGCCGCTGAAGAGGAGGTACTGCTGGCCCACCACCACCAGAGGGCGCCCTGCCTGGAGTGCGGGCTCCAGGCACCAGAGGGCGCCGCCGCCTCACGTGAGCAGCTACGGTGACAGCTGTCACCCATCACCTGAGACAGCTGACGGCAATCATCTGTGGGGTATATCAGCAGGACGGCACCTCCACCTCATTGCCGAGATATCGTTTCTACCTACGAGGTAACGTATCAAAGCTGACGGAGTGTATCCTTTTGGATTAGTGTATAGCTTGTGGAGTACTGTTCCAACGAGAGGTGGAGGTAACTTCCCTGCTGTTCGGAGTCTTGGGTGCAAACGCGCCCCCATCTAACTGTTCTTTGTTCCTCGCCAGCAGTACCAGGTCCGACACGCGGAGGCAGTGGCCACCTGGGAGTTCGGGACTTGGCGGCTCCAGTATTTCCGGGGTCCTGTGGCGGAGGAAGCCGTGTGGTTCGGGTCTTACCTTGGAGAGGCGTCTCCTATCTTCGAGCCTGCCCACACGACACTTTTGTGAATTGACTGTTGTCCATTTCGTGATTGGTTGTATTCGTTGTGCACGTTCACAACAGTAAAGCCTTGTTATTTGACTTTCTCCATTGTCCGTTCATTTGCGCCCCCTGTTGTGTGGGCCGCTGAAGAGGAGGTACTGCTGGCCCACCACCACCAGAGGGCGCCCTGCCTGGAGTGCGGGCTCCAGGCACCAGAGGGCGCCGCCGCCTCACGTGAGCAGCTACGGTGACAGCTGTCACCCATCACCTGAGACAGCTGACGGCAATCATCTGTGGGGTATATCAGCAGGACGGCACCTCCACCTCATTGCCGAGATATCGTTTCTACCTACGAGGTAACGTATCAAAGCTGACGGAGTGTATCCTTTTGGATTAGTGTATAGCTTGTGGAGTACTGTTCCAACGAGAGGTGGAGGTAACTTCCCTGCTGTTCGGAGTCTTGGGTGCAAACGCGCCCCCATCTAACTGTTCTTTGTTCCTCGCCAGCAGTACCAGGTCCGACACGCGGAGGCAGTGGCCACCTGGGAGTTCGGGACTTGGCGGCTCCAGTATTTCCGGGGTCCTGTGGCGGAGGAAGCCGTGTGGTTCGGGTCTTACCTTGGAGAGGCGTCTCCTATCTTCGAGCCTGCCCACACGACACTTTTGTGAATTGACTGTTGTCCATTTCGTGATTGGTTGTATTCGTTGTGCACGTTCACAACAGTAAAGCCTTGTTATTTGACTTTCTCCATTGTCCGTTCATTTGCGCCCCCTGTTGTGGGTCCGTGTACTGACACTTTCCCAACAAAAACTAACAGCGCTGTGATGCACTGAATGGTTCATCAGTAAAAGTACTCTGGGCACAAACCTCTTTTTGTCTTGGTAGTACTGCTGCTGAGTGTTGGAGCTTTTAGGATGTGTTGTGTGAAACAACAGCAAACACTTTATCAAATTAAATACACTACTCACATTTACTAAAGGAGCAAGTACAGCTTTTAGGTTATGTTATAGAACTGCAAGTGAATGTACATAATTCTGCATAAATGTGTTTGTTTTGATACTTGTGAGTAGTCTGGAGTGGTCTGGCAGTTGTTCATGTGATTAAAATCCACAAAATAACCCAAATCCAGATCATGTGAAAATTGCCCCATACCAAAACAGCTCAATATGCCAACAAAACATTTATTAAACCAAAGTTAAACATTAATCAATAAGTGTGCTGCAGTACTAAAACACTCCTGCTGATAATCTTGTCAACAGTACAAAAGCAGACCTGCTCCTTTGATAAATATGAGTATAGTTGCATGTACTGCAGTTTTATTTGTGTCATGTGTTTGCAAATGTTTTCTCAATTTGGTTTCTGAATTCTTTTTCAGATAATTTTCACAGAACATTGGTTATCTCTGCTATTAGTGCAGCAAATAACTGAAACATGGTGATACCAGCACCACATCCAGCACAAATTCTCCTTAGACATTGCTCTTTTGGAAAAGAAAAAAAAAATGGGCCACTTGAATTTTCAATAGGCGCCCACGTAGGGGTCAATTGAAGAATTACACAGGGGTTAAAATATAAAAATGCTCCAATCATATAGAAAACTATACCACATTATTTGTCTGATCATAAAGATTCCTAAAAGGTATAGTTTGGACTATCTGTGACTGAATGTTATGGAGGTATGGGGTAAAAACCTTAAGAATGGTAACAAAAGTCAATTTCAGTTTGTACAGGGGTAGCAAAAATGGTGCAAATTGTTGATTGAGCTACTTGGATTAATAAATGGAATAGTTTTGAATGTGTTGAATGCTTGGTCTCTAAAGTAAAGGTCTAATAATGTTGACGTCCATTGAATTCTATGACATGTAACATACGTTACCCCATAACGTGATAACTAAGCATAATACATGGTGCAAAGTATTCCTTTTTGAAACCCTATCAACTCAACCAATAATTTGCATCACCTTTGAAAAAGATTGGAGCAACTCTAACTTTTGACCCCTGTACAAACTGAAACTGAACTTTGTCACCATTCTTGTTGTTTTTACCCCATAACTCTATAGAATTCAGTCACAGATAGTCCAAACTATACCTTTTTGGAATCTTTACAATCAGACAAATAATGTGGTATAATTTTCAATATGACTGGAGCATTTTTATATTTTGACCCCTATGTAATTCTTCAATTGACCCCTACTTGACCGCCTATTGAAAATTCAAGTGGCCCGTCGGTTTTTTTCAAAAGAGTAATACCTAAGGTGTAATTTTGCCAAATTTGGTGCTTTGTATCACCATTTGAAGGATTCCTCTGTAAATATTCTGTTATCTGCTGCACTATATGCACAATTTGTCATTGCTTTTTGGCACTTGGCTTCCGACTGACAACTGGAAAGTCGACAAACAGGCAGAAAATTGGAACCTCCATCCAATTTTGGTGCTGTAGGTAAATCTATAACAGAAAAATGAGAGTGACTGAGGCACTTTTGATTGAGATAGAATGCAAAATGTACACCAAACGGGCTTTTCAATATTAAATCCAAATGTCCACAAAATCCACAGTCCAGATCAGATCCAAATCAAACTTTGTCAGGTGATATAATGTAAAATATACATTAAAAGGGGTTTTCAATGTTAAATTTAAATGACCACAAAATCTGTAATCTGGATCAGATCAAGATCAAAGTTTGTCAGGTAATAGTGAGTACCAGTCTGCACCTCACTTTCAAATATGAGAGTGATTGGGGCATGTTTGATTAAGATATGACATAAAATATACATTAAATGGGGGTTTCAATGTTAAATTTAAACGGCCACAAAATCTGTAATCTGGATCAGATCCAGATCAAACTTTGTCAGTCGATAAAGGATACCAGCCTACATAACACTCTCAAATATGAAATAAAGTTTATCTTTTTTGACAGTTATTAATTTTTGAAAATTTGTTCAATGTTATAAGATAGGTATTTTCCCAATTTTCCAAGATTTTTCCTGATTTTGACTTATGACCTTGAAAACTGAATCAGTTCTTGCCTATTAGGATATCAGTCTTCAGTAAAAATTTCCTGATATATGAAAAATTGTGGGGTCCAGGTTGTTCACAAACAGACACACAGGGGTGAAAACATAACGTCCTACCAACTTCATCAGTGGCGGTAATAACAGGAACAGGCTTGTTGGCTCTGGCAATGTGTAATTTTATTTTATTTTATTTACATTTGTAAACAAGGTAAGTCAATGTAAGATCTTACAAAAAAAGGTGTAAGTGTGTGTGTTGATGCATGCTTGCATGTTAACTGTTTGTGTGTATGATGGAAAACATTCTCTGTTGCATTCGCAATACATGTATAGAACGATCTCCTCAACCTCATCGACACGGAACAAGTTATTTATACATCATTCATTGTAAGCACACAGTAACACGTGCCAGAAACAGCAAAGTAATGCACTGATAGTATTAAAACACAGAAGCATGCATAGAACTCAAATTCTGTTTTAACACTTTGTGTGGTTCTGCAGAACTGCAATAAGAACCCATGTTGGATGAGCCTGGAGATGTTATAGCAGATTTTGTTTTAAATTCATGACTTTTCAGTATTTCAGCATAAAGTGCTATGCAGTGCCCAAAAAAAACAAACAAAGTACGCAGCAGTTGTTTCTCAGCCCCAGAAAATGGGAAACGGCCTGTTTTTGCATCCAACCAAGATCTGCACACAAGCTCTCACATGGAGCTGGAGGCTGCGTTTAATTTACTCTGGTTCCTTCGTGTAAAAACAGCTCTCTGGTGATTTTGCATGAAAGAACGAGTACTGGTTGGGTGAAAAACGTGGCCCTTTGATGCAGCCCCTCGAGACTGGAAATGAGAAAGACCACCACGGTGTACCCGAGGGAGAAGGGAAACAGCTTGTAACTGAGAACCTCCAACATGGCGACACATAAAAATACCAACCTTTGATCACAACTCTGAATCTGTCATGTAATATGTTCACCTGCAGCTTATCTCTTACAAATGTGGTTAGTCATAAAGCTGAAAGCAAGAAGTTCTTGTGAGAACTGAAAAAAGTCCCATGCATTCTGCAGATACTTTAAAGCTAAAGGGGAAACAACAGAAAGAGTCCGAGTGGAAATAATAATGTTTCCAACACTGCACACAGACACGTAAAGTTCTGTGAGTCAAATATATATACAAGCACACACATGCTTCCATCGTCTTCACCGGCAAACAAAACTGTCAAATCTGCATTATCATCAGTAAAATAAACATTATCAAAAAACAAACAAACAAAAAAAAACAATAAACCAACACACTGTTTCTATTAAAACACTGATATTCATTTAAGATTACACTATTAGGTATTGTATTGCAGTATATCCTAAGAAATAGGACATATTAACTCTAGTTTGTAGCATCTAATTGGAATTGATATATGATGACTAGAACCTAAACTGATTTAACCATAAATTTTAATTATTTTGATGTTTTAGTCCATTATAAATATTTACTGGCAACCATTTTCTGAAACCATATTATTGAACAGTGGAGATTAGAAAATATAAAAATAAAAAAATCCTGTCTTTCCTCCATGCCACTGGCTACATTTCATTCAAGAACACCTTTAAAATCAACTTGCTGATATTTAAAATTATCTTCCGAATGCCGTTAGTCTGATATTATTGGACACTGAATCACATACATTTAGATTTAAAGGTAAATATGAGCTCACAGGTCACAAAGACAGCTTTAATTTGAGGGTTATTGTATCCAAATCAAGTGAGCAGCATAAGAATTGGAATTTTTTTTTGTGTAGTTCAGGGATCATGTCCAGTTTTATACTATTACCCCATTGTTTAATTGACATCAAATTTCTGGCATCGGTGAAATTGTTTTGTACCTGTATTATTGGCAAATGTCCACCAGGTGGAGATATTGCTCCATTTCTAGAACTTTGAGAACAGGCTGCTGTGGGACACGATGAGAAACCTCTTGCTTATAGTAGTAGATGTTTACTTAATGTAGTTATGTTAATTGGTCCCACAAAACATCTGTTTAGATGGAAAACGCAATACAAAAAATTTTATAATGTCATAAATTGCTTTCCCCATTTATATAACCACATTTTGTGTCTACCAGTTGATATAACTAGATGAAGTAAATGTAGCTTTTCATTTCTTAGAGTGTGATCTCTTGGAGTTCACATTCGGTCACTGAGAAATGTAAAGTGTACTGTATATTTGTCAAGATCAGCCCAACTTTATAAACTGAGTGGCCATGCAAAAAGAAAGCTAGTGAAGGAAGCCATCAAGAAACTTTCAACTCTACACGAAAAAGAAACACTGATTTTAATTCGATTAATTTTGTTCTGCAAATTTGTATAAGGGTAATTACAAGTCAAAATATTAAGTTTAACTCAATGAACCTGTAAACATAAGTTCTTTTGGCTTCTCCCTTTTCACACAGGGTCGTAACAGCAGATCAATTGTTCGAAAAACAAATGTTTTTAACTTAATAAAGTAAGACTGAAAACAAAAAGTTAATGTAAAGTGGACAACCCACCTTTTTTACTTTTTTGAGTGTGAAGGAGTCAGAAGCTTCAGTGGTTGTGACTGGAGAGATCGTTGCTTAACCAGTCACAGCTTTATTGTCAGAGTGGAACAGAGAAAGATTAAATAAAATAAATAAAGATGGTCATGGGGTGGGGGTGGGTGGGTCCTTAAAGCATTTAATTTTAAGGTTTTTGTCCAAATAAAGGTAGTTGTTAGGGTATATATCCAGATGGTGTGTTCACAAACTGTGTTAAAAACCTGACAAAAGTGTTATCACATTCAGTTACATCGTAAACACGATGGAAAGATTAAGTTGTGTATCTCTAAAAGTACGGGGGCAAAAACTACCAAACTAAATGATCCCTATTGTGAATTAGTACTCCCTAAAATGCTTCAAGTATCAGGAACTTGGTTTTAATTGCGTACTGGAATGAACTGAACCTTGCGAAACTCAAGACAGGTTGGAGAACATATTTTTCTTCTTTCCAGTGGTTTGGGGTTGGAAAATACTTGCCAGTACTGTAATGTGTATACTAATTGTACATATTAAGCTAAAATGTTCAAATGGTTGGTATGGTCCTTTATCCTAGTTGACCAAAAACCATCAAACATTAACTAAAGTAGAAAACAAGCTTAAATAAGACGGCTGATAATATACAGAAGGAAGCCGTTGTACATGACTCAATGGGTTACTGTGTGCATGCTCAGGAACCCCAAACATTTAACGCCAGGTTATCCTGACTTTAACAAGGTGCAAGTTCGGCATTTCAGCCAGTTCTCCAGAAAGCGGGTTTCCTCAGACGTCTGTTGGCAGGCAGTGAAATGTTAAGCTCGGGTTTTGGGGGAACAAGGAGCAGGGTCTCCCCCACCCTCCTGTTCCTTGTGTGGTTTCCTCTCCCTCCTCGGGGAGTAAGGCTCGGTCGGCGTCTCCCTCTTTATACCACGGTGCTGACTGACGGGTCCGACAAGTTGAGTTGGCCCGTGATGTCAGTGGGTGGGTACTGCTGCAGAGGTGAACACAAAGGAGCAAGGAAGACACAAAGCAGTTTACTCACAAACGCAGCATTCGGAGGTTTGTCGTTCTTTTCAACTTGTTTTTACTCGAGAATTCATTTGGCTATTTAAACCTGGACTTGATTTAAGCGGGAGGGTTCTCCACCCCTCTCTGTGACACGCTTTATTTCTTTATGAGGTGGGTGGAGCAGACATAAACGCCTTGGAACAGCAACCTTTGAACCTTTTTATTTAACGTAACCATGTGATGACATCCTGTCATGTCTCTTTTATTTGTGTGCATGCAGAAAGAAGACTTTTCTCCTGATTGTAGCTAAGAAGGAGAAGACGCATCATGGACGCCTGTGCGTCCCTGCAGACTATCGCTATGACAGCACGTTCTACATTTTTGGGTGTCTGCATTACTGAGAGAGAAGACAGCATCCTGAATCCATGCAGGAGCTCAGTTTCTATGGCAACACTGAATTTCTTCTCTCTCTTCTTTTGAGTAGGTGGTTTTGGGTTTCATGACGGTAACTTGTGTTTTTGCGGCGCTGTGGCCGGTTTTTGTTTTAGGAGCAAAAACATGCTGCTTTGGTAGAAATGATTCCCTGCATCTCTTTGTGGAACACTTTGAAACTGAGCGTTATACTCCAACGTGTCATGTTACTCCAAAAGATGAACATGTTGACGTGGTGTCATTTACACGTCAGTCACACGGCGTGCATGAGTGTGCATTCTGTCAGTGTGTGATTACAGATCACTATGACATAATCACACACGGGTGTAACAATATATCGCAGTGTTGGCACAACAATACTGCAGTTAGAACATCATGAAATGATGTCACGACACATTTCCTGGATGTCTACAACAAGCAGGTTGAGAATGTTTGTGTTGTTAGTGTTGCTATTTCCGCTCCTGCTATTCTGTGTTTTGTCATTACCAGTGACGCAACATGTGGCTATATCAAGGTGCACATGCACAAAATGGTCAGAAGAGTTCTGGTTTGGCGCTGTGCGCTTTACTCTGAGCTATTTGTGTTTTTTCCAGGAGCATTTGAGCAAAAATGCACTGACGAAAATTTGCTGATTGTTGTAATTTGCCTTGCTAACAGTCACCTTGGCTGAAAATGAATGAATTTCTATATTTAAAATTAATATTACAACTGTTTCCTGTTTCTTCACCTTTGTAAAAACCTTGTAACTGTTAGAATGCCCTAAGCAGAAGGTCACCCCTTTGAGTCTGGTCTGCTTGAGGTTTCTTCCTCAATATCATTAGAGGATAGAGGTGGGCGATACTGGGAATTTTGGTATTAAGCTGGTACCAAGTAAATACAGGCCCAGTATCACCGATATCGATACCGATGCCGATACTTTCTCATATTTAAGCTTCATAGATCCAAAGGATCCAAAAGCCCTAGGATAGAATTTCGCCAAACATTGTACGTGACAACAAAATACTTTATTATCACACAATCAACATTTTTTGTTTAAAAAAATATCACTCAACACAACTTAATACAAAATCTCCTGAGGTAGAGGGCTGACAAACCACAATACAAGGGTGTGCTGCTCTGTGTTGTGTGACACAGGGCAGCGCTGCTCTTACAGAGAGAAGACTTTGATGAATCTGCGTGCACAGCAGTCAGTGTGTGCAGGACAGAAAAAAAGCTTGAGTATCGATCTTTTTACAGGAGAATCATTCAATATCAATACCAGCGTTGGTATCGATATTATCAATATTAGGATCGATCCGCCCACCTCTATCAGAGGGAGTTTTTCCTTACCACTTTCGCCTGTGTACTTGCTCTTTGGGTTGGTAAGGTTAGACCTTACTTGTGTGAAGCGCCTTGAGGCAGCTTTGCTGTGATTTGGTGCTACATAAATGAAATATATTGAATTAAATTGAACTGTGATCTCACCATTAATATACCGTTAATACATTATTTAAGCAATGATTGCACATTTATTTATTGTTTCATCTTTAAAATTTGAGTGCAGTTAACTCAACAAATGTAATTATTTTAAATAACAATGTGGTATATATTTTATTACAATGTTGACCAGCTTATATTGAAAACATGCATGCAAACTAAAGAAAACCTTATTTACTTCCATTTCAGTTCAATTCCCTTTATTCACACAGTACCAAATTGCAACAAAAATCACACTAAGGTGCTACACACAAGCAAGGTTTAAGCCTGATGAGCAAGCATGCTGCAAACAGTGGTCAGGAAATACTCCCTCATGTGTTGGTTCATTACAGGAAGAAACATAAAGCAAACCATATGCAACAGGGTGACCATCTGTTGTGCCCATATTAATGACATCTGTGCACTTTGCACCCCAGGGAAGTCAATCAAAAAAATCAATATGGGTGGTTTTCCAACTCTGTCAAAACATCATTTATTTTACAGTATGTCATACTGAACCGTGTCGATACTGTTACACCCCGAGAACTGGAGCAGAAAATCAGGGAAGAGGCTCGCTTTACTGTACCAAGGCATTTTCCGTGAGTTAAACATCAATTAAGTGTTATTGTAAGCTTAATGTGTACCTCCTTTTAAGATGATAGAGTTAGTACACTCCAACATATTGACTTAAGAAACTATTACAATACAACTGACATGTTGAGAGATGAAATGGCATCAAGACTGAATATTAAAATGAATAAATTTTCTAAATTAACAGTCAGCGTGGATGCGACTCATGCCCTTTTACCCATGAATTGCATGAGCATCTTACAGTCTTCATTTGAACCTCCTCCTGTCTTGTACCTTGGAGGCTGTGATATAGCGCACCCTACTGGTGTCAGGAGGAGGAGCATCTGAGAGACACAAACATTTCAACCATACTTAACGCTTATACAGGCGTCTTACTTATTTCTACATCTACAGTGAGTCTACTTACTATATGGCACAGCTAGAATGATTATTTCTACTTGTGTTACTATGACAGCATGCTTGCAGAGGGAGAGAGGAGCAGTGTGGCATGTGGGTGAGGGACACTGACACTCAAGTCCATTGATATCCAGTAATATAAAATAAGAACATTTATAGAAAATCAAAATAATGATCAAAGACTGAAGATGGTAAATCTTTTGATTAGATTACACTAAAAAGTCCTGTTTTGTTCATCCACTTTCAGACACGATTATTTTGGGCTCTTAAACCAGTGTTCAAACCCTCAATCCCACTCTTCTCTTCAAACGCGACCGATTCTATTGAGAAACCTCCAGGAGAGTGTTAAAGTGCGTCCAGTGCAGAAACATCCATAAAAAGACACAAGGAAAAGAGATAAAAACAAGCTGGTAAATTATGTTGTGATATGTTAGCTTAGCTGCTATGTCAGGCTACATCTCCCCTGGGAAACACATTCAGAAACACAGTGTTCGTAGAGAAACGCTTCACAACGCGGGTAATGGTGACTACAACCTCCAGAGGCTTTGTTATTTCTAAACAGGCCTTTGCCAAATTTTTGGACAGCGATCAGGTCTGTCTGGCACAGCGGATGGGGAGCAATGAACTGTGGGTCACCGGTTTGTCATGAGCCTACTAACTGCACCGAGCAGGGCTTTTCAACGCATAAAAGCTCACACTCTTACTGTGGCCTCAAGCAGAGTTGTAGAGGTTAAAATGTTGATACAAGCATTAAAGTCGCACAGAAATGGAACTCTTTTTTGCTCAAATTAAGTCAGGACTGGTTTGAGTTAATCAAGTCTAGATACCATACCACTATACTGAGATGCCTTGGACTATGCGGGATTTAAGTTTGGGTCCAGTTGCAAAAGTTTTCAAACAAAATTTTAATTAAAAAAACTAACTAATTTCAGTGTGATTGGAGCAAATAGCAGATTTATCAAAGAAGGCACGTTAGTGGAGAGTACAAGGCTGTTAGAAACTCATTATCTGAGTACCTGGCAGCTACAAGGACAGGACAGGCTACCAGAGCAGGTCCCACTCTGAGAAAGCACTTGTAACCTTTTTTAACATCTGTGCAATTCCTTCAGAAGAACATTATATACGTGGCTCATTATTCAAATAATCATTGAAATTTCTGACAAATCCATATGGGGCAGTGGAAATACGACACAGATTGTGTACACCATGAATTTGCATGGCAACCTTTTTCACCACTGTTGTGAAAATCATCTCTATGAAAAAAAATACATCTACTGTAATTACAACACAATAGCAGAAATTTAGGGGGAAAAAAAAAAAAGAAAAGTCTACCCACTGACACTCAACAGCTATACCATTGCTATATCACTGTGTCAGTTTGTTGCGTCATTACGTTTCCCTGCCCCTACCTCCTGTCGCCTGGCAACCTTGCCTTTGAAATGGGACCGCCGAGTCTCTTATGATGTAAACAGTTGATGATTCCAGCCTTTGAAGCGTGCACCCACTGAACTGGGACACAGCCGATCACTGATAAGATACCAGCTATGCTCCACATGTTCTTGTAATGTAGCCTTTTAGCTTTAATTCAAAGTGGCTTAACAAAAACAGAAACAAAAAAAATCACATTAACCATGTAGGAATTACAGCCATTTTTATATGTTCTGTATATAACAGAATGGGTTAGCTTGGTTAGCTAATAGCTGAATCACATTAATATGGAATTCAAAACATATCGAGGTAGCTAGCTGCTAGCGAGCTAGCTAGCTTGGGGCCTATGTATACTGATATAGTGACAGGTAAGATATGATTACAACCACAAACAGCATTAAACTTTTAAGGTTCTGTGTGACTTTAAGCCTGGTTTTTGTTTGTATATTTTTTTTCTTTCTTTGTAACACAGTAAGAGTTTAAAGCTTTAGAGTTTGTAGCCCAAAAAACAAATACAATAGGAAAGAAGTCTCTCCACCACCTGAAGTATTCCCTGAAAGAAGCATGCACAGTTCAGACCACAAGGACAAGAATTATGACAAACAAATTATGACAAAGCAAAAAATAAATTGATTAATAGAAATCCATGAGTGTAATCCTGAAATAGACCACACATTAGTTTTCTTCTCAGGAGGACTGGCCATCACGACTACCTTGGAAATGGGTTTTGAAAAATGACAAAACACCGGTGCATGCTGTTCAAACCAAAAGCAACAGCGCTAACTGAAACAAAGGAAGTGCAGGATTTGTGCAAAGAAAAGATGAATATAAAAGGATCAAGCAGTCAAAACAACAGGACACCAACACAAATATATAAATAAATAAATATATACATATATACGCACACCGATATATACAGGACCCACACCACGACACCACCAAAAAGGACAAAATCGCCAGGATCCACATCTAAACCAGAGGCAGGGAGGAAGAGCAGCCCAAGACAAACACCACTGCCAGACATCTTGCTTTTGTCGCCCCCGTCTTCCAAAAATCACTTGTCTAGACCGCAAACACTTGCGCTGGATTCCATCCCCCAACCTCCCAAACCAGACCCCACCTCCTGGCCTGGCCTGACCTGAGTTCCTGCACTGAGTTCCTATAGGAGACAGGCACCTCAAGATGCTAAATGAGATGACTGAGCGATGGTGAACGGACAGACAGGTGGCAAAGGCCTTGGAGCCATGGGATGGGTGAGTTGAACATGGGATTCTCTCAGATTTTATGGGAATGTCGGCAGAGAGGACAGAGGAGAGGAGAAAATGGGGTAGAAGATCGAGAAAGAGACAGGTTACGAGAAGAGAAAGGGAAGAATAAACAAGCGAAGATGCTGCTGCTTCATCTCCTTACCGTGTCTTTGGAGGACCTACGTCTCTTGATGCTGGAGGCCAGGGTGGTACTGATGGACCTAAAAGAGGCTTTCTTTTGGGGTCAGGCTCTGCTCTACCACTTTTCCTATCCTAAAATAAATATATGTAGAAACATTATTCATGTTCACTGGCTGGGGTGATAAGCTTGGTTTCAGTATCACCCATTCTTTCTTACCACCACCACCACCCGCCACCCACCTTACTTTGTTTCTAAAAGGAAGGGTCCTTATGAGAAAGACTACTAAAAATGTAAAATGCGCAATGAGGGAGAAAGAAAGGGATAAAGCCTGTTAGATGTAAGTGGACATAGTCTATAAGTCTGACATGAAAGCATTCATCTACATTTAAAGCAACATTATTACTGGTATTGGTCCAGATGGTAGTCCTCTAACAATGTGCAGACACATTCACTCGGCACCTAGAAATGCATTGGAATGGTTTGAGTGATGACTAAAGATGTCAGTGGGTGTGATAGCTGTGTAATGCTACTTTAACCAGCTAATCTGCCCAAACTTGCCTTAACATAGACTTTACACTTCCAACTTCATCAGCCAACTAGACAGTATGCCAAAATGTATGAATATCTAGAATCCGTTACTCAGTTCTGACTCAGGTCAGAGGTCTGGAACACATATTTTCACAGGCATTCTTTTCAAAATTAGCCAAACAAAATAAAAAGAAACAGTTTAACCATATCCTCGCAAGATTTTGAGTTCCCTCGTGCCATCAGAGTGCCCCACAGCTACTCTCAGCTCAATAACTCGGTGTTTGTGTGGGAAAAAAATAACTCATATTAAGGTATTCTTACATCCTGAGTCTCTAGAGAGGAAGAGGGCTGCATAGGGGGAGAAAAGAAAAATAAAATAAATTTCCATCCACTTAAATTGTTATACTTTAAAGAAGATCCTTAAGCAAAAGCCGAGGGAACCAAAGAGGGCGGATAAAAATACAAAATAAAAAACACTAGCAAAGCAAACATCCACATCCAAAGCCAGGCAGGTATAAAAGGTTTAGAAGCTGTCAGAGGCAGGAGAGCCACTAAAATGCATACAAAGAGGGAAATAAACAACAACAAAAGTCAGAAATTAAAGCCCATTAAAAGTCATTATACCTCATAAGTGGTATAATGGAAATTCACCCCACACACAAGGGAATGAGATGGCGTTTGAAATGATGCACAAAATGGGAGGAAGAAAAGTTTGATGAGGTGTGGTTTCCTAGTTACAAAAAACAAACAAACAAACAAACAAAAAAGGTCATTTTTGCTTTTTCTCTATTTCATGGTAAAAAACAAAACAAAAAAATGGTAAATGGACTGCATTTATATAGCGCTTTTCCATCTGCATCAGATGCTCAAAACGCTTTACAATAATGCCTCACATTCACCCTGATGTGAGGGTGCTGCCATACAAGGTACTCACCACACACCGGGAGCAACTAGGGGATTAAGGACCTTGCCCAAGGGCCCTTAGTGATTTTCCATTCAGGCTGAGATTTGAACCAAGGATCCTCTGGTCTCAAGCCCAACGCTTAACCACTAGACCATCACCTCCCCTCATGATTTATAAAAGAATCTAAGATGGTCAAATATGGTCTTCTGAGGGGGTGGCACAGCTGGACAAAATAACAATGACTTCAAGGCAATTGTGTTACAAATACAAGTTGGGTTTTTGAAGATAAGTGCCGATAAGAAAGGTAATTTTACTAGCTGTCTTCATATACTGTGCTTCATATTACGGTACCACTGACATCTAGCAGAGTTTCCTTCTAATACACAGTATGTTATGGTTCACTAATAACTTCAGTGACAAATCCTCTGGAATATTCTCAAAATATTACACTAAAAATAAATTAAATGACTTGACATTATGATTAATGCTGTTGTGACTATTATCCTATCCTAGGAGTTGAACTACCAGCAAGACCTGTGTTTGATTCCCAGTCACACTACCTTTCTGTGCCCTTGATCAAGAAACTACATAGAGAGGAGATACAAGGAATAGGAGTTGGACTGTGAGACTGTGGACCTGGGTTTGCGTTCTGGTCATGCTACCTCTCTGTCTTCAGATAAGACACTTCATAGATAAGAGATACAGGGGACAGGAGTTGGACTATGAAACTGTGGACCTGGGTTTGAGTTCTGGTCATGCTACCTCTCTGTCCTCAAATAAGACACTTCATAGATAAGAGATACAAGGGATAGGAGTTGGACTATGACATTGTGGACCTGGGTTTGAGTTCTGGTCATGCTACCTCTCTGTCCTCAGATAAGACACTTCATAGATAAGAGATACAAGGGATAGGAGTTGGACTATGACATTGTGGACCTGGGTTTGAGTTCTGGTCATGCTACCTCTCTGTCCTCAGATAAGACACTTCATAGATAAGAGATACAAGGGATAGGAGTTGGACTATGAGACTGTGGACCTGGGTTTGAATTCTGGTCATGCTACCTCTCTGTCCTCAGATAAGACACTTCATAGATAAGAGATACAAGGGATAGGAGTTGGACTATGACACTGTGTACCTGGGTTTGAGTTCTGGTCATGCTACCTGTCTGTCCTCCGATAAGACACTTCATAGATAAGAGATACAAGGGAAACGAGTTGGACTATGAAACTGTGGACCTGGGTTTGAGTTCTGGTCATGCTACCTCTCTGTCCTCACACAGACACTTCATAGATAAGAGATAACAGGGATGGGAGTTGAACTACAAATATGTAGACCTGGGTTTAAAGCTCCTAGTCATGCTACCTCTCTGTATCCTTGGACAAGATACTTAAACTGGATTGTGCCAGTATGCCCAGGTATAAATGGGTGCCAGCCTTTGGCGGCGGACATAACATGCGATTGACTATAGTCCCATTCTGGGGAAGTTGTTGGGTCTCATCTGCATCATGTTATAGTATAAACATATCCCCGATGGGCCTCAGGGTGTGTGTGAGACATACTACTTATTGCTCGTGGAGTATAAACTGTTTGACGTAGTTTTTAGTAAGTTGTAAACTGAGATTACGTTAATAAATTCACACACTAAACCAGCTACCACAGCTAGCTAACACATAGCTTCCTTGAACATGAGCTTCTTAGTGTGCCAACAAAGCAATTTGTAGTGAATGCCCTTTGCCACTGGACTGCCTTCTAAAAAGCTGTACTGAAATTCAAAAAATTTACTTCATGCTTTAGTTTTTCCTGGTACTGCTACCTTCAGTAACCACGAGTAGACTACATCAAGGACCTGTTCTGTTTTGTAAAACTTTGCAAAATCTTGTGGGTCACCCCTCTGAGTCTGGTCTGCTTGAGATTTCTTCCTCAATATCATAGGGGTTAGTAAGGTTAGACCTTACTTGTGTGAAGTGCCTTGAGGCAGCTTTGTTGTGATTTGGCGCTATATAAGCTAAATAAACTAAACTAAGGGCTGTAGCTCCTTCAAAAATATGTGCTCAAAGGAAATGTTCAGTTTATTAATTATTTGTCATAGACATTATAACATTAGGTGCTTATTGGGGCGACATGATGGTGCAGTGGTTAGCATTCTTTCCTCACAGCAAGAAGGTCCAAGGTTCAAAGTCCACCCATGGTCCAATCACTTTGTACAATTGGAGTTGCAACAAGGAGAATGGCAACCAGCCCATGTAAAACTGGAGAAGGCACATGAAAGGAGATTTTTAGCTTTACCGTGACAACATAACAGTGAATGTGTTTGTTTGTCTCTATGTGTCCCTGCAACAGGCTGGCGTCCTGTCCAATGTGAACCCTGTCTCACTCCCTCTGACTGTTAGGATAGGCTCCAGGCCCCTGTGACCCTTAATTGGAGTAAGTGGGTATAGAAAATTGATTGATTTATTCTTTTATTATTAGAGTTTATTTTGTTTTGTCTCTTGATTCCTGACAAAATCATTATAACTATTATTACATTATTTCCGCAAATCCGAATGGTTAATCGTGTGAGATTTCAGACCATAAAATATCGCGTGGACAGTGGCAAAATATTAAAACAATTTCACATCTGATGTGTTACTCCGCCCCCTGACCGTGTTGCTGTGCAGGTGTCAACAATGGCGCTGTTATCTGAGACTGATAGAAACTAGTGCAGCGACGATGATCCCAAAATGTGTGGATTTAATAGATTTAACTGGATTGATTGATGGATTTACCGTGGATTTAACTCAGTGCAGCTGATGGAGAAATCTGTGGGTCTGCTCACAGAATTTCCAGTTTGGCATGAAGACGCTGTTGCTAGGGTGAGCTTTGACGAGCCGACCACACCCTTTCACAATGATTCGCCGACTGAATTACTTACAGAAAAATAAACTGTGCAAACTTGGCTAATGCGTCGCTGGTAAAACTCAATTTGCAACCGTAAAATCCAGCATGAATGTCCGCAAATCATCAGACACAACAGGATTATTCCCTAGGCAAAGGCTATTAGCCCAGCCATTGGGCAGATAAGTCATACATTGAACATTACACGTCCAACCATTGGGCAAATTAATATAATGTCTTATAGTCAACCAACTGTGATCGTGTATTTGACACGTTTTGTGCATCTAAACTACGTTTTTTACACCACTTTTAAGGCTCTACTGCGGCGTATGTTTGACACATTTAACGGTACCGTCTTTAATTACTGCGAAAACACTGCAATGGATGAAAGCAGACAAACTTCATAAGTATTTTGAATGGAAGCCTGTTAACAACGATGAAACAGTTTTTTTAATAAAATGCTGCTTGTTGTCTGTAAGATGGTATTAGTTTGACACAGTTCCCTGGGTGTGATGAGCCAAACAAAACCGCTTTAGCCCCTCCGCGGGCTGTGAACCCTCCCGCAGCCGGTGAGAAAATATCCGCCCTTTTTTCCCTCCAGCGTTGAAACCAGAAGTGAACTTACAAGCGCGCTCATTGGTCGGTTGTGGTTGGGTGTATATGCTCGCGTATTTACTTTATTGAACCAACGGTTGGGTGAATAGCTGCTCTGTTTTCCCTAAATATGAATAACGAATGTATGAATTTTCTGAATATAAGTCACATCAGAGTATAAATTGCAGGACCTCCCAAACTAGTAAAAAAAAAAAAAAAAAAAAAAAAATACAGTAATAAAAAAATCAATGAAGGAAAAGAGAAGTTTGAGTTTGTCTTCTACAAATATCTGTTGTCACTTCCAAAATTTGGACAGTAGGGGCACTACAGCACCCAGCTAAATCTCTGGAATGGATGCAAAATTTAATTGGAAGATGAGTGGGATGATGTACGGAGGGAAGCCCTTTGGGTGGGCTGGGCAGTGTGGTGTGAATTTCAACATGCCAAAAGGTTTATGGATGGAGGAAAAATGCATAAGAGGGATCAAAAACATACAATAATAAACACAAAACAAACAGCATGGGAAATCCATCCTGGCCAGCACTGGCCTCGCAGTACATCCTTTATCATCAGGTCACATGACTAGGGCGTATTGACCCCGCCAACCACCACTGTTCTCTCAGCCTCCTGATGGCGTGATATCAGGTGGTGAGCAGAGCTCGGAGGGGGAGGTTGGAATAAAACTGGCAGATGAGTGATGGGTGCGCCAAAGATAATATAAAGTGTTTTCCTGTTGGAAGATGACATCTCATGTTAGTAAATGGTGAACGTTGTCCTGTGATAACAAGTGTTCCTAACTTGGTTCAGCTAAAAATCAATGGCAAGTTTACTTTCCTCCCATTTGTTACATGCCTGAGATCGCGGCGGTGCAGTGTGGCCACTCTGAGCCCTGATGAGGCGCTGCGTGTGCACAGTCCCGGCCATGCAGGGCATGCTGGACCATCATTCGAAGCGCAGTGTACAGCAGCCGCGTGTTGCTCGTCTAGAAACAGAAGCGAGCTGCCGCGGCGCATCGTCATTCGACGCCATTAGTATCAGCTTTGCTTCCAAGCCAAACTGACACCAGGTTCAGTCTCGTTTCAGGTGGTGCACTTCTGAGTAACATCTGTTTTGACTGGGAATGCCAAATCTAAGATGTGTTGCTTCTTGGCGATGAAGTGGTCAAAACGGTCAGAACCAGCAGATAATCAGTTATACTGTTGGGGTTATGGAATTATTTAAAAACTAATGAGTGCCATTCTAGTATTACCACATAAAATGCATATATAGTAAAATACATTTATGAAGTTAGTTTATGTCATTTTGTAAGAACCTTGAAAGAAATGCTACAATAATATAAAAATATAAAGACTTTGTTACTTATCTCATGTTTATGTTGTGTATATAGCAGAGGCACAATGATATATTGGTTGGCACCACTGTCGTGGCACACTTCCATGAGCATGAGCCAGTGTGTAGGTGCCTCAGTGCCAGCAACTGGAAAAGGCCAACACGACACAGGCACATCATCTGGCTACAGCAGATACATGGTAACGTTGGGAGGTGCGGATGGACCAGAGGTCTCCCTGAATGATTGCCAGTCATTTCCTAGGTTGGTTCCATAGTGGTGGATGTGGTGGCATACAGCACCAGTGCATGTTCTCAGACCTAACTTGACCTGCTAATATTACTGCTGTTATTAGGGCATGGTGGCACCGTGGTCGTGCTCTTGCTTCCCAGCAAGCAGGTCAGAGCAGAACAGGTGGCTCTGTGGGATAGGGCTTGGACAATCAATATATTGACCAGCATTGCATTTCTGCTATTTGTGGATGATGTGGTTCTGTTGGCTTCATCAGACAGTGACCTCCGTTGTGCACTGAGCATGTTTGAAGCAGAGTGTGAAGCAACTGGGATGAGAATCAGCACCTCCAAATCTGAGACTGTGGTCCTCAGTTGGAAAATGATGGATTGTCCCCTCTGGATCAGGGGAGAGTTACTGCCCCAACTGGAGATTAAGTATCTCCAGATCTTGTTCACAAGTGGGGGTAAATTGGAGCAGGAGATTGGCAGACATACTGGGGGGGGGGGTCTGATGTTTAACAGAAACTGTACCAGACCGTCATGGTTTCGAAGGAGCTGAGCCGGAAGGTGAAGCTCTCAATTTACCACTCAATTTATGCTCCTATCCTCACCTATGGTCATGAACTTTGGGTAATGACTGAAAGAACAAGGTGGAAATGAGATTCCCTTCGTCGGGTATCTGGGCTTACAATCCTGGACAGGATGAGAAGCTTGATTATCTGGGAGGGACTCTGAGTAGTGCTGCTGCTTCTTTGCCACAAAAGAAGTCAGCTGAGATGGTTTGGGCACCTGGTGAGGATGCCCCCTGGTTGTCTCTCTGGGGACGTCTTCAAGGTATATCCAACTGGGAGGAGGCCCCAGGAAAGACCCAGGACACACTGGAGGGATTATATTTCCCAGCTTGCTTGGGAACATCTGGGATCCCCTGAGAAGAGTTACAGGACTTGCACGAGGATAGGGACATGTGGGATGAGCTGTTTGGTCTGCTGCCACCGCAACCCGGATCCAGATAAGCAGCAGAAAAGAACTCGTCCCAGTCCACCCAGAAGTAAATTGGTACCTGTAATGGACTGGTGTCCCGTCCAGGGGATGTTGTGGATTCTCATCTGCTTCACACTACGGTATTGGGAGATAAGCACCAGCACCAATAGATCTCAAGACCTGTGTAGGACTTGAGGATGGTTGTTACTGTTACGAGGGCACAGGGGTCAGTTCAAAGCCCCCCGTACTGCAATCACCATGTAAAACTGGAACTGTATCAGGAAGGACATGCGGCATAAAAAGTGACAAACCAACACGCGGATCCATGCAGTCTCTGCAGTGGTAACCCTGAGCAAAAATGGGACCATCCCAAAGAATATTGCTGGTGGTGTTTAGTAACTCTTCTTTTCTTGTAGGAAGATGTCTAGTTTTTATATCTAATACAACCCCTGGCAATAATTATGGAATCACCGGCCTCGGAGGATGTTCATTCAGTTGTTTAATTTTGTAGAAAAAAAGCAGATCACAGACATGACACAAAACTAAGGTCATTTCAAATGGCAACTTTCTGGCTTTAAGAAACACTATAAGAAATCAGGAAAAATAATTGTGGCAGTCAGTAACGGTTACTTTTTTAGACCAAGCAGAGGGAAAAAAAATATGGACTCATTCAATTCTGAGGAATAAATTATGGAATCACCCTGTAAATTTTCATCCCCAAAACTAACACCTGCATCAAATCAGATCTGCTTGTTAGTCTGCATCTAAAAAGGAGTGATCACACCTTGGAGAGCTGTTGCACCAAGTGGACTGACATGAATCATAGCTCCAACATGAGAGATGTCAATTGAAACAAAGGAGAGGATTATCAAACTCTTAAAAGAGGGTAAATCATCACGTAATGTTGCAAAAGATGTTGGTTGTTCACAGTCAGCTGTGTCTAAACTCTGGACCAAATACAAACAACATGGGAAGGTTGTTAAAGGCAAACATACTGGTAGACCAAGGAAGACATCAAAGCGCCAAGACAGAAAACCTAAAGCAATATGTCTCAAAAATCGAAAATGCACAACAAAACAAATGAGGAACGAATGGGAGGAAACGGGAGTCAACGTCTGTGACCGAACTGTAAGAAACCGCCTAAAGGAAATGGGATTTACACACAGAAAAGCTAAACGAAAGCCATCATTAACACCCAAACAGAAAAAAACAAGGTTACAGTGGGCTAAGGAAAAGCAGTCGTGGACTGTGGATGACTGGATGAAAGTCATATTCATTGATGAATCTCGAATCTGCATTGGGCAAGGTGATGATGCTGGAACCTTTGTTTGGTGCCATTCCAATGAGATTTATAAAGATGACTGCCTGAAGAGAACATGTAAATTTCCACAGTCATTGATGATATGGGGCTGCATGTCAGGTAAAGGCACTGGGGAGATGGCTGTCATTACATCATCAATAAATGCACAAGTTTATGCACAGGAACTACTAGAAAAGAAATGTGCATGCCACAAGACTTTTAGCTAAACCTGATGACCACTCTGCCAAGACAGCTTACAGAAATGCCTGCTCCACACTGCAAAGCAAGCTCCGCATACTGCAGAACGACTGGTGGCTAGCTTTTGCGGCGAAGACACAACAACGTGCCGATGCCGGAGACATGCGCTCCTTTTATGAAGCCCTTAAGACCATCCATGGGCCAGCACATCAAGTGCAAGCACCCCTGCGCTCCTCAGATGGCTCCACCCTTCTGACGGACAAGGAAACCATTATGCAGCGTTGGTCAGAACACTTTGAAAGCCTCTTCAGTAACAAGTGCACTGTGCAAGAGTCATCAATCGAGAAGATTCCCCAGGTGGAGGTGAAATGGGAACTTGATGACCCCCCAACACTTGAAGAGATCCGAAAGGCCACCACGCAGCTGAATCCAGGGAAGTCTCCTAGCACAGATGGCATCCCAGCAGAGGTGTACCAAAATGGAGGTGAGGCAGTCCTCGACAAGCTTCAGATTCTCTTCTCCAGTTGCTGGGGAAAGGAAATGGTTCCACATGACCTTCGGGATGCGGTCATTGTCTCCCTGTACAAGAACAAGGGCAACAAGTCCAACTGTTCTAATTACCGGGGCATCACTCTCCTCTCAATAGCAGGTAAGATTTTGGCTCGAGTGCTGCTCAACAGGCTTACCCCTACCATAGCGCATGAAAATACTCCCAAGAGTCAGTGCGGATTTCGTGCCAACAGGGGAACCACCGACATGATCTTCATCCTGAGACAGATCCAGGAGAAGTGCAGAGAACAGAACATGGCCCTTTATGCAGCCTTCATAGACCTAACCAAGGCTTTTGACACGGTCAGTCATGAGGGTTTGTGGAAGATTCTTGCACGCCTTGGCTGCCCTCCAAAGCTCCTCACCATCATCTGCCAGCTGCATGAAGGCCAGATGGGACAAGTGAAGTACAACGGGACTCTGTCCGGCAGCTTTCCCATCTCAAATGGTGTCAAACAAGGTTGCATCCTCGCGCCCACTCTGTTCTCCATCTTCTTCAGCATGATGCTTCGTGAGGCCAAAGAAGACTTGACAGGCGGCATCTATATCCGCTTCAGAACCGATGGAAGTCTGTTTAACTTGTGGCGCCTTCTGTCCCACACTAAGATCACAGAACAGCTAATCATGGAGCTGCTCTTCGCAGATGACTGCACCCTCGTCGCCCATACAGAGCAAGCCTTGCAGTACATTGTCAACTGTTTTGCTGAAGCAGCAAGAGCCTTCGGCCTCACCATCAGCCTGAGAAAGACAGAAGTGCTATATCAACCGGTCCCCCATACAGCATATACCCCACCCCAAATCAACATCGAGGGTACCAGCCTGAATGCAGTAGAGCACTTCACGTATCTCGGTAGTGTTATCTCAAACAACGCATCTGTTGCCAAGGACCTAGACAGTCGCCTTGTCAAGGCCAGCAGTTCTTTTGGTCGACTCTCAAAGAAAGTCTGGCAGAATCATGCACTGCGCCTTTCCACAAAAGTGCAGGTCTACAGAGCCATTGTGGTCCCTCCTGTATGGAGCTGAAACCTGGGTTCTGTATCGCCAGCAGATCAGATTACTGGAATACACGCATGCCGAAATTAATTCTCTTTGGCGAGCTCAAGGAAGGGAGACGAAACCAAGGGGCCCCCAAAAAGCGCTATAAGGACCAGCTGAAGAAACAGCTCTCCCTTGCAGGCATTCAGCATCAGTCATGGCAGCATCTAGCTACAGATAGACTCAGCTGGCGTTCCAGCATCAAATCCGCCAGCCTGAAGTTTGAGGCAGAAAGAAGTGAGGCCTCACGCCAGAAGCTTCAAAGACAGAAAGAGCGGGCAGCAGCACAAGCCCAGCCTACACAAGTGTTCATTTGCCCAAGTGTAACAGGTCTTGTGCATCCTGCATCGGACTTTTCAGCCACCAGACGGCTTGTAGAAAATAAACTAAAAAAAAAAAAAAAAAAAAAAAAAAAAAAAAAGGCCTTCCCACTATCCTCGCAAGCGAGGAAACTGCCAACAACAACAAATGCACAAGTTTATGTTGATATTTTGGACACTTTTCTTATCCCATCAATTGAAAGGATGTTTGGGGATGATGAAATAATTTTTCAAGATGATAATGCATCTTGCCATAGAGCAAAAACTGTGAAAACATTCCTTGCAAAAAGACACATAGGGTCAATGTCATGGCCTGCAAATAGTCCGGATCTTAATCCAATTGAGAACCTTTGGTGGAAGTTGAAGAAAACGGTCCATGACAAGGCTCCAACCTGCAAAGCTGATCTGGCAACAGCAATCAGAGAAAGTTGGAGCCAGATTGATGAAGAGTACTGTTTGTCACTCATTAAGTCCATGCCTCAGAGACTGCAAGCTGTTTTAAAAGCCAGAGGTGGTGCAACAAAATACTAGTGATGTGTTGGAGTGTTCTTTTGTTTTTCATGATTCCATAAATTTTTCCTCAGAATTGAGTGATTCCATATTTTTTCCCTCTGCTTGGTCTAAAAAAGTAACCGTTACTGACTGCCACAATTTTTTTTTTCCTGATTTCTTATAGTGTTTCTTAAAGCCAGAAAGTTGCCATTTGAAATGACTTTAGTATTGTGTCATGTCTGTGATCTGCTTTTTTTCTACAAAATTAAACAACTGAATGAACATCCTCCGAGGCCGGTGATTCCATAATTTTTGCCAGGGGTTGTATGATCAGTTTAATTTGAGTTTGTTTTCTTAACTTCAACAGATCAACTGCACGTTAAATTTTCTCATTTGGTCATCTTGTGCCTGCAAATTTGTTCAAATGCTATTGAATGCTGTGACTTTAGCTCAGTGTCGAGACTAAATATTTGAATCAGCTTCAGAGGGCAGATAAATGATTTCCTGAACTGTTTGTCTCCACTACATCGCTGCACTTACAGCTCTGAAACGCTGCACAACCCTGAGCATGCAATGCTCATAATGCATGCACCATTGCAAAGCATTGTCTGGGTGGGGTGTTATTTCACGAATTTCTCTTGTAAAAGTGCCAAAAGAATGTGGCAGCTTGCACACACACGAGGGAACAAGAACAGATTTATGTTATTCCGAAGTGCACGTTTTCTGACTCACTACCTTTTGCTGAAAACTTTTATGGGTCGGCAATACTGCACAGTGCTTTCCATAATACACCACCCTGATGCAGTGTAAGCACATATTTGCATACAATCACATGTACAAGCAGAGTCCAAATGATGCCAACAATGCAACTGCAGTTTTCAATGATTGCTGCACTAAGGAAGGAGGAGGCCACATAAACTGTAATCTTAGATTTAAAATCAGGTCGGATTGTTTTGTTGTTAAATTGGAAGATGTGAGTAATCCAATCAGAGTGGATGTGAATATTCACTCAAACAGGAACAGACTGGATCAGGTCCACTAATTGGGCTGCATCTACAGTTCTTGCATCAGACCGCATTACAGCAGTTGGATTCAGAGCCGTGGAGATTGTTATTTTGGCTCCAGGCCTCACAGAGAAGGTTGATGAGTGTGCGTGAGTCATTTTTGTTCAGCCGTGCTGAAAAATCAACATCTCTGCCGTCTGATCTAAAAACACGCCTGTCTGTGAGCAGTTTAACATGTCCCTCTCCTTTCTCAGTGAGCCTCCCGCCCCGGCATGCATTCGCCTGCTGTGTGCGCCTGGAGAACGTACACCCATACGAGGACACTCATGACAGTGACATACAGTAGTCAGGTCGATGGCAAACACTCTCAGAGGACACTGATTTGCTCGCAGACATTTTTTTTTTGTATACTGTACCTTCCTCCAGCCCTGCTGTGTCTATTCAGCAGGGCCAAACACTGAGCTTTGTTTCAGGCTTTACAATGACGCTGGCTCCACAGCGCCGCATCACAGACACACAGTGTTATTCACCATCTCACGTAGAACCCGCGTTACTCCCGGCTGTTCAATTGGAGAGTGAATTCATACGGTAAATGAGAGGAGACTGTGGGAGGAGGTGCTGCTAGCATTGGCGTTTGGGGGCAAATTATGCTCAGCTGAGCGTAGCGAATCATTGCTCAGTTGCATCTTAAAAGGTCAGTTCTCCCACATTACACAAAACACATTTCATCACTTACTGCCAGTCAAGCAGACACTTTAGGTATTTATGTGCTCAAATGCCACCAGCGCGGGAACAGGAAGACTGATGGAATTTTGTTTGTGCCCCTCAAATTTGTGACATACTGGATTAAAAGAATTCAGCAGCAACATGCCAACGCTTTGTGTAAATTTTACATAGCGGAAATATGGTGTACCACAAGGATATGTTATGGAGCCTCTGCTATTCTCTTCAGGACATCTCAGCCAAATCCTACAAACTCAAGGATTACATTTCGAACAAGTAGTTCTGTTGCACTAAATGCTAGTTTTCTACTTTTTTTTTTTTTACAGCTGCACACCACTGCACAAATGGGGTATTATTTTTGGTCCTCTGTGCATCAAATAGTTTAGTGAGTGAAGGTCAGACAAAGACAAAGGGATTTGATTTAAGAAACACCCATGGTTGCTATTAAACACTAATATTAAGTCATTCATCATCTTTCTTTTGGTCTTGGGTGACACTGAAAGGTCAAACTCAAGGTTATAAGTGCTGATGACACATAGTTACATTTCACCTGCAAAACTGATCCTTAATTTGCACCTTAACAAATAAATGTAATTAAATGAAACATAAAATGAAATAGCAAAATACAGTGATATAACAGTATGATGAAGTGGAGGGAAAAAATGTTTATATTTTTCCCTCCATATATTATTTTATATTTATATTTCAGCATTTTTCTGGTAACTAAACATGAAATAGTCATAATGAATGCACAAAGAACAATCCACTGAAAAAAAGTAAAATCAGTAATAATCCCATAGCTGGAGTACCAGAAATATACCATAAAATAACAGGAAAAACTATCACTGTCGTGAGTTTTTCCTGTTATTTTACATTAGATGTATAAATTCAGTAACAAGATTTTATATAGCTTTAAACAAAACAAAACAAAACAAAAAAGCATGAACTTAGGTTTTTTTTTAAAACACTGTATATTACAGCATCATTTCCAAGTGGTTAGTGCGCTTGGTTTCCAGTGCGGAAGGTTCCTGGTTCAAATCCCACCCCTGCCCATTTCTCCATGTAATGTGGAGTTGCATCAGGAAGGACATCCAGTGTAAAACTTGTGCCAAATCAACACGCAGAACAAGTTGTGTAATGTGAGTGAACTGACATTTACTTAGACAGTTACGCTGCACGAAACCCCAACATGCTAAATAGTGTTAGTGTTACTCTTAAATAAAAAAACTAGAACAAGAAAAATTGCATGGTTGCACTTTGTGACCTTGTTATGCGGCGCGAGTCGCTGCTTTATGATTTCATTTTAATCTTTATGTTCCGTTTGAGCCCCGGCTGCTTGCCCGAAAGGAATCACTGATGACATTATGCAGGCAAAGGTCATTCATCATGATTGTCATCATTATTGTAATTTGTTTTTGTTGGCTTCAGATGACCGCATCATCTGACCTTATGAAACATGTAAGCTCCACCATGAACCTACTTGTCCATGCCATGGAAGTCTTATTTTGGATGCCCATTATGTTGGGGTCAAAGGCTAATAATCTACTTGTTGCGTAATGGCAAGTGGTGCCAGGGGACTTGAACCTGGCTCTGCTAATTTGTTACATACTAACAAGGGGGTTCCGGCTACTTCTTGACCTCCTGAAGTCTCCCGAGTCTCCTGCAGATAAACACAAACACATGTACGCTATTGACCTCAAGGAGTACTGAATGCCATTAAGAGAAGGCATCTGAGATCACGGCTCGTAATCCGTTGACCTTTGAGCTCCTCGACAACACGGAGGCTGAGGGACAGAAATCAAACCACCTAGCGCTCTAACAGTCTAGCTTCTGGGTGTGAGCTGGCAGAGGGGATCATCCCTACCTGAAGGTTCTTCCTCCAAACATTGACGGCCGCAAAGGCCAGCTGCATCTGCTTCCTGCGGGCGTCTTTATGGCGCTTGTAGGCGATTTCGATGAAGATGAGGAAGATCCCTGCTGCTATACCTCCAGCCACCAGCATGAAGACTCCTGTGGGAGACATCACACACGGACAAAAACAGTACAGTGCTGTGAGTCGCTGGCCTACAACATTGCCTCTGAGCATGAGTGCATGGTTTGCCTGTCATGCCCAGCGGTAGCCCAACCTGTTTCAATCAGCTCCTACTGACGGCAGCAACTGAAAACCACACAATAGAACAACTACACAAACCCACAGGACTAGATATTCTACTGCACACTTCCACAGAGAACCCATGTGACATTAAAACAAGGACTGGTAAAGGTATTGGACAAAAACGGGCTAGAGTACCTTACCACTGCAGTTTTTGTCCAATCACTTTTTACGATTTCGCAACACCATAAGGACCATACCTGCCATGTTCTCAAAGGTGAGTGTGGCTGGGGCATTGCTCCTTGAGTCACACTCCTGGTATCTCACCCAGGTTTTATCTAGGTCCTCCATGAAGCCATTCTCATGAGAACTGCAGGGGGTTGAGGGTAGGAGAAGAGAGGTGATAACGTCAATATACAAAACAATGATGGATCCTTTGAGCCGTATACTCCCAAACTGCTACTTAAATGACACACAGGAAGCTGGACAGGTGAATCGACAACTGCACACAAGCTAGACTGAGACAGAGCAGGAAAAGGGAGACACACAAAGAAAAGATGGCAACATAAGGCGACGGCTGTAAGTCATCGAAATGTGACTCTGAAATTATATTGGTTTAATAAAAAAAAAAAAAAGACCCCAAAAGTCATTCGAGTAATGCAGCTTTTGCTGGGACAGACCTGAGAATGGCCAGGGACACATTCTGTTTCCAGGGGCTGTCCTTGCGCATGCCAATGCCAAAGCCCGAACGGAAAAACAGCTCTCCCGTGGTCACCAGGTCACACTTCTGCGAGGCTTCAAACTCCAGCACCGCAGAGTCCCAGATGAAAGCATGCAGCTTGCTGTGGGGGAGGGAGGCAGGAAGGGAGGAAGGGAGGAGGAGGAGCGGGTTACGGTGCGACAGAACAATGATTTACAAACACGTTTACGGCTCCCAACCCTCTCTTGCACACCAGGGCGTGTGTGTCATTCGGCGTTTACCAGTCAACCTCAGCTTATGGCCCAATTGAAATCCAATGCCAGATGGGCGAAGGCGTGTTGGATTCCCCCCATCTGAAAAAGGCTGGCCTGGTTGTCACCTGTAAAAGGGTGCTCCTGGACTCAGCGTTAGCTCAGGCTCACACCAGTGCTGTTGGCACATCCACACCTGCTCCTGTCCTTGCACCTGTCTGCCTTGGCTGGTTGGGCGATGGACCAGGACCAGAAGGAATGCAACACCAAGTCCTGTTGCTTCCAGCTGGTCCAGAGATTCATGTCCCCTAACATGAGTTGAGCTGTCTGGCCCTGATCTGGGTCTATGTGCCAGATAGCTTGAGCAGTCGTCCGACTTGGGCTCCGGTCGGTTGGCCTGGCCGAGACTCACTTGTCACGCACAGCCTGGATGGCCTCGGCAGCACTCTCATAGTTGTGCTTCTCCATGTGACGATACATGGTACTAAGCTCCACCTGCCGGCGGAAGTAGATGTCGACTGAGCTCTGCTTCACCGTGGCGTAGATAAACTTGTCTGACGGATTTCTTAGCTGCATAAAAAGACAGAAGCAAGGGATTACGGTAAAACACAGTACAGTGATTACATGTGTTAAACTGTAATATTTTTACATAAATTAAACATACACTCAACAAAAATATAAATGCAACACTTTTGGTTTTGCTCCCATTTTGTATGAGATGAACTCAAAGATCTAAAACTTTTTCCACATACACAATATCACCATTTCCCTCAAATATTGTTCACAAACCAGTCTAAATCTGTGATAGTGAGCACTTCTCCTTTGCTGAGATAATCCATCCCACCTCACAGGTGTGCCATATCAAGATGCTGATTAGACACCATGATTAGTGCACAGGTGTGCCTTAGACTGCCCACAATAAAAGGCCACTCTGAAAGGTGCAGTTTTATCACACAGCACAATGCCACAGATGTCGCAAGATTTGAGGGAGCGTGCAATTGGCATGCTGACAGCAGGAATGTCAACCAGAGCTGTTGCTCGTGTATTGAATGTTCATTTCTCTACCATAAGCCGTCTCCAAAGGCGTTTCAGAGAATTTGGCAGTACATCCAACCAGCCTCACAACCACAGACCACATGTAACCACACCAGCCCAGGACCTCCACATCCAGCATGTTCACCTCCAAGATCGTCTGAGACCAGCCACTCGGACAGCTGCTGGAACAATCGGTTTGCATAACCAAAGAATTTCTGCACAAACTGTCAGAAACTGTCTCAGGGAAGCTCATCTGCATGCTCGTCGTCCTCATCGGGGTCTCGACCTGACTCCAGTTCGTCGTCGTAACCGACTTGAGTGGGCAAATGCTCACATTCGCTGGCATTTGGCACGTTGGAGAGGTGTTCTCTTCACGGATGATGTAAAGGAGATGTGTTACACTGCATGAGGCAAATGGTGGTCACACCAGATACTGACTGGTATCCCCCCCCAATAAAACAAAACTGCACCTTTCAGAGTGGCCTTTTATTGTGGGCAGTCTAAGGCACACCTGTGCACTAATCATGGTGTCTAATCAGCATCTTGATATGGCACACCTGTGAGGTGGGATGGATTATCTCAGCAAAGGAGAAGTGCTCACTATCACAGATTTCGACTGGTTTATGAACAATATTTGAGGGAAATGGTGATATTGTGTATGTGGAAAAAGTTTTAGATCTTTGAGTTCATCTCATACAAAATGGGAGCAAAACCAAAAGTGTTGCGTTTATATTTTTGTTGAGTATATATATTGTGGTTGCATCATCGTGTACACACCCTTGGGTCGTTGATGCCGGTGATACGTTCCTCAGGCCGGTCCAACACAAGGAAAGCAGCCAGGTTGGCAGTATAAGAAGCCACAATGATCATGGCAAAGCCAGCCCACACCATACCCAGAATTCTGGCTGAGAAACTGCGTGGTGCACCTGCAGAAAAATAAATTCAGCTTTAATCCCATCAGTTCACCACGTTTCCTCAACTGCCTGTATGCAAAATATTATCACCTGATTTTGATCAAACATTGCCTTTACATTGGGCGTATGGATGGGAAGAAGTGATTTAATCCTGGTTAGGATCATATTTCTGGCCCTATATTAACATATAGGTCAGGTCTAGGAGAATTTGCTGGTGCAGAGCAACGCCATACCCACCACACCACAGAATCACCACGGGTCGTGGATGGCAACGACCCAGGCAGAGAAGTGGTCCATCCCCACCTCTCAAAAGTAACCATCTCTCTGACACAGCCAGGTAAAATATGGACTTCTCCTTGGCCTTGTCTAGTTGCAGGGGTCCTCAATACTGAGGCACCTGGATGCTGGTTCATCTCCAGAAAAACATGCTACATGGCCAAAACGTTGTACCTTATGTTCCTTCACAATGCACCGAGGCTCCCCAAGTAACCAACTGATTGACATAAAGTCATTCCAGTGGTAATCAAGGACCCTCCAAGAAATGTGTTAAGAAGTTTTATTGCAAACAGGAGTTGCACAGAGGAGTCGAGAATTCAACGAGTCAGCTATTCTGCTCTGCATTGCCATTTCACGCTTGACATGGGCTCATCGCTGATCACATGATTTTTGCTGCACGTCATCTGACGCGTGACATTTCATGTTTTGTGTGGTCAACCTCATTTAATTTGTTAATATACTATATCCTTTACTGCATTTAAGGCCTGCAACACATTCCAAAAAAGTTGACACACTAAAGCATTTACCACTTTGTAATGATGCCATTCCTTAAAAGATGCATTGGTGTCGAGGACACCCAGCTGTGAAGCATTTTAGGTGTTATTTTGACCCATTCTTCCTTCAACCACATCTTAAGGTGTGCAACAGTACAAGGTCATTGTTGCATTTTTTTTTAATTCAAAATTCTTCACACAATTTTTTATTGGGAACAAGTCAGGAGGACTGCAGGCAGGCTAGTCCTGTGTCAATACCCTCTGCCTCTTCAGCCATGCCTTTAAAATGTGTAAGAACACAGGTTAGTGTTGTCTTGTTGAAAAATTCATGGACATCCCTGGAAAATGTGTTGTAGACAGCACTTGGTACTCTAAAGTCTTTTCTGTTTTAATGCTACCATCACAGAATTGTAAATGCCCTTTGTCAAGGGCACACAAGCCAGACCATGACAGAACCTGGCTTTCATACCTTCTCCTATGCCAGAGTTCAGCAGCACTCCCCAGGAGAACCACATAGCAGAAGATAAGGTGAGGGCATCTTCTTCTTCTTCCTCACTGTTTACTTTAAATCTCCCAAAGGGGCTAGAAGAAGATATCGGGAGGGTTGCAGGAGACAAAATGAGAACTAGCCACAGATCTGTAGAGGGGAAAACCCTGGCAGCTCCAGGCAGGGAAGGGAATTGATATGAACAAGCAAAGCCAGAGGGAGACAAAGTCCATGTAAAGAAAAGAGACAAGGACAGCAACACAGGGACAGAGCGGTGGGATGGTTGGAGTCGATCTTCACCTCGGTCTCCTTTCTCGTCCACACTGAGGGAAGATCTGCAGCGGTTGGGAATGCACATACTTTCTCTCTCTCTCTCACACACACAGACTGACTGTGAATAAACATTGACATGGGCTCACACACAGATCTCCCTTGTACCTGAACCGGTCTAGTAGATAAAGCATCACCGCCACCACATGCACCGAAAGACCCACCAACAGCCACAGCGTGCTTTGGAATGGCTGCATGAACGAGTCCAATGTACTGCGAGGGATTTCCTGAAAACACAGACCGCAGACAGTTATTGACTGACATTTGCATCTTATAAAGTCACTTAAAGAGGTATCAAGATGAAAACACTGTTGGAAATCAATAACTGGCTAATTAATGTTGGTATTTGTGGATTTTTTCTGTAAGGAGTCATATCATTAACCATCAACTGCTGTCAATTATGTAACCACCTTTTACATGATTGACAGCACTGATTGTGTCTCTTATCGCACAATATGGTTGTCATTTCACTACTCCAAGGCTTGATTACTGGCATCGTTTTAAGGTTGAAAAAAGTGAGCTTGCCTTTTTTATGGTGAAAATATTTCTCCAAATAGACTTTCAATTTAATTAATTTAATTTATATAGTGCCAAAATCATAACAAGGTGCTTCACACAAGTAAGGTCTAACCTTAGCAACCCCTAGAGCAAGCACAAAGGGGACAGTGGTAAGGAAAAACTCCCTCTGATGATATTTAGGAAGAAACCTCAAGCAGACCAGACTTAGAGGGGTGACCCACTGCTTAGGCCATTCTAACAGTTATAAGGTTTTTAGGAAAGCCATGTAGTTGACGGATATGTAGTTTTCAGCAGGTTGATTGAGAATGTGACTTTGTGCTACAAACAGATTGTTTTCTCAGCAACACTTAAAACATTTCCAAGACATTAGCAATTTCTCACTTTCCGCTTCCACATTGTTCTTCAAAGCAGACTTAAAACATTTCCAAGACATTAGCAAATTCTCACTTTCCGCTTCCACATTGTTCTTCAAAGCAGACTTTGAAGGTGGACTCTTACTTACTTTTTTAACAAGGATAGTTAGGCCTTGGTACTTGAACGGTTTGGAGAACTCGATGTACTGGGCTCGTTCGTTGTTTATAGTCAGAGGGGCGACGATCATGTCAGCCAGGCCACCCAACAGTTCTCCCATCATGCCGTTCCACTCTTTCTTGTTGCTGTTATTCACCTAAAATCAGCAACAATCAGCAATGAAGCTTCTGTTGTACAGACAAAGGAACATTCCTCGGCTTCGGAGTAAAGATAGATACATTGAAGGCATGATATTTGTATTTTGTGATGAACATAAACGCTTCGGAGTAAAGATAGATACATTGAAGGCATGATATTTGTGTTTTGTGATGAACATAAACCCGTGTGCCAAAAACTGAGCATATTGTTTTCACACATACAGTAAATTTTGTGAAGTGTACATATATTATGTTTCTATACTTGCTTATTTCATTTAAGGGTCACAGGGGAGGTGGAGCCTAACCCAGCTGTCATTGGGCGAGACAGGGGTTCACTGTGGACAGCGCCCGTCTATCACAGGGCCACTTATAGACACATTCATGCATGCCTACAGTCAATTTAGAGTCACCATGTCACCTAACCTGCATGTCTTTGAAAGTTTGAGGAAGCCAGAGTGAACCCAAGCAAACACGGGGAGAACATGCAACCTTCACGCAGAAAGCCACAGGCGGGAAGTGATCCCAAGACCTTCTCGCTGTGAGGCAACAGTGTTAACCATATTGGTGCAAGAAAAATACAAATGAAAGCAAACGTGTTGCTTTATATTTTCCTTGAGTATATATTCTTGATAATAAGTGGCCTTTGAGATCAGGAGGCACCTTGGAAGAGCTTCTGGAGTCATGAGGTTGCTGGACAGAGGTGTTTGGCGATGCTCACATTTTTGCAGGCGAACAAAGGTCCAAGTCTTCAGTGTCCCAGTGCTTCCTGTCTTACTGTACGGTTATGAAACTTAGACGATAACCACTGACCTAAGGCGATGACTGGATGGCTTTGGTACTAGGTCTCTTTGAAGGATCCTTGGGCACCACTGGAATGACTGTATCAAACGAGCCGGTACTAAGAGAGACAAAGATGAGGAGGATCACTTGCGTGGTGATGGAGCATCGTCTTCAACATTTTGTCCATGTAGCCCATTTCTCTGTGCGTGATCCAGCACGCAGGTGCCTGAGTGTTGAGGACCCTGGTTGCTGAAGAAGGCCAAGGGGACACCCACGTTTCACCTGGCTGCAGCAGATAGATGGTTATTTTAGACATGTGGGGAAGGACTGGTTGTCTACCTGGGTAGTTGCCATCCGAGACCCGAGGCGATTCCATGGTGTCATAGATGCAACAAAGCGGTGCACCAATGCATGCTCCCAGGTGTGACTTGAATTCAGCATCCATTAACACGACTGACTGTACAATTCCCCTCAATTTCCAAAATGTCATTATGATTTACTAAACTGCTGCATTTGTGCAGCAATACTTGAACTTAATGGATAAAGGCTGGACGTTAAAGGTCAAAGACACCTGACTGAATAAATTCTAATTGTTATGAAACTCCCAAGCGTTACTACAACCAATAAATATAAAAGTCAACCATGCAAATGTGGCTTATTTAAGGAATCTCAAAATCAACTTACAAATTTAAAACAATAAGTATGTACACAAGAACATAATAAAATGGAATATTTGCTTGTAGTTGGAAAACTAACCCGCTCCTGAGTCCCAAATTTCCCATCTGCCACCAGGTGCACCTCATACGTAAAGTTCATGGTCATGGCCAACTTAATAAGAAGGTCAACACAGAATCCATAGCAACACTGAGGTACAGTTGGGCGTCCTGCAACAAAAGCAGCAGTTTTCCAGTCACGTTGGCTGAAATGTGGTTCATTTACAATATAAATGAACCAAACAGCAGCCCAGATGTTCTGTAACAGATGTTATTGGTGTTGCTGATGTGTTACCTGGGATGGTCTCATTAGGCCCAGTACAGATAACCTTTTTAATTAAGACTCCGTTCAGTGTCATTTCCTCTTTGCATGTTCCATCCAGCATGGTGGGCTTCACATAAACAAATGGCTCCTGATGTATCGTCACAATCTGCAACATACAAAGACAGACACGTGTTTATCATTCAGGGTTATGGAGCAATTTTACTACACCAGGAGACAAAACTGTATCGCAAAAATCAATGTATTAAGTCAAAATAAACAGCTCTATATTTAATATCACAATTAAGGAGGCTATACATCTCAACAGTGCCAATAACTGTGTGTATCAAACAAATATTAACATTGTGATAGATTATGGGATGATGGGTCTATTTAGTTTAAGGTGGTCAACTCAATCTCATGGTCAAGACTGATTTATTGTTACCAGATATTCAAGATGATTTTCAAAATGCCAACCAAAGTAGGTAGTTTCTTAGTTAAAATGTAGTAAAACGACATACAAAGTGATTTTAAAAAATATTCCATGAGAAGAAGGTTTTACGACACAATAAAGACATCTGCACTTCAAAAGTTTAGAATTCAAAATGGTGCCCAAAATGATCACCCAAACAACCATCGCACCGGAGACCCCATTGCACAACCATGGATCTGCCTGTAGGTTGTGTGATATGGTCTCCGGTATCCCCCATTGTGGCCAATCTGTACATGGAGCTAGTGGAGAAGAGAGCCTTCACGGGCATCTCCTCCAGTCACTGGTTCAGATATGTCGATGACACATGGGTTAAAATCAAGCAACAGGAAGTGGAGGCCTTTACAGAACACATCAACTCAGTGGACTCCAATATCAAGTTCACACATGAGGATGCCAGAAACAACCATTTAGACTTCTTGGACTGTGATGTTATGACTGGAGAGAACAGGCAGCTCCAGACAGGGGTTTACAGAAAACCCACTCACACTGACCAATATCTGCTCTTTGGCTCAAACCACCCCCTTGCACACAAGCTCAGGGTGACCAGGACTCTTCAACACAGAGCCCTACAGGTGCCCACAACTACAGAGGGAGGGGCTAAAGAACAACAACATGTCCGGAAAGCCCTCACAGTATGTGGTTACCCACGATGGTCTCTGGATAAAGTGCAGAAGTCCCAAAGAACAAAGAGACCAGACAGACAGGAGACAGAGACAAGAAGAAGAGGAATGTCTCTCCCTTATTTAGCAGGAGTAGGGGAAAAACTAGAGGCTCTTCAGACAGCACAAAATCCCAGTTTACTTTAAACCTGTTAACACCTTGAGACAGAAATTAGTTCACCCTAAGGATAGGATCCCTAGTTACAAACAGAGCAATGTAGTGTATTCTATCAGATGTCAGGAAAACTGTAACGAACACTACATAGGTGAGATGAAGCAGCCATTGCACAAAAGGTTATACCAGCACTGCAAAGAGGGCGCTGGCGGACCTCTGTCTGCAGTTCATCTCCACCTTAAAGACGCTAACCACACATTTGCTGACAAGGAAGTTAAAATCTTAGCCAGAGAAAAGAAATGGTTTGAGAGAGGTGTGAAGGAAGCTTTGTAAGTGAAACAGTTGAAACCCAGCCTTAACCGGGGAGGGGGAGGGTCTGAGACACGCTTTGTCCCCTGTTAACAATGGGGTACTCAGGTCCAAGCAGTTTCACTCTTTTGTTCATGGTAATGAGTCATTCACGTTGTCAGGGGAGTCGTCAGGAGAGGCGTCAGTCCCATCGTTAGAAGGGACAGCTGCCCTGTCATTAGGAGGGTGCTAACTAGAGTACAATAGGTGCTAATTAGAGCAATTGTTAGTCACTGCCAATAGCAGTCTGCCTCTCAGTAGGAGGGGTCTTGCTAGGTTTAAAACTCCACCTTTTGTTGGCTTCTGTTTGTTCTTCTCTACAAGAGTCAAGACAGAAGTCAGACTACCAGAGCAAGAAATTTAGCTGAGGAAGCTTCTGCGATTAGAAGCAAAACGTCCTCGCATCAAGCAACTCAGTCCAGTCAAAGATTCAAGCTTCTCTACTATGGAAACCACCTGGACAACTGAGAGCCTTCACAGAAACATTGTCTCAGTCACCCAACTGTAAAAGGGTATCAGCCTTCGCTGAGGAAGTAACCTGCGTTGTACTGGTGTCCCACCCAGGTGGAGTTGTAGACTTTCATCCAGTTGATGCTAAGGAATCCGGAGATAAGCACCAGGACCAACGGGCCTAAGGGTCTAGTCACCCTACTGAGGTTTCAAATCCCGCAAAATCTCGCAAAATTTCAGCGAGGTCGCCGCTCTGTGAGATGTCAGTAAGAACTGCACAGAGATGCTTTGATTAGGCTGCACTTTAACCGCTGCACACGGACAACAGCATCAACATCGCAACATAAAACTCTTTGTGTATTGTGCCTAAAACTCTCATGAATATATTATCTGGGTTTTTAGACATTTTTATTGTGTGTGTTTTATGTAAACATGCGAGAAGCTCAGGTTGTTTCTCCATTATTTTCAATGGGAATGTCAGTGAGCCACAATCGCTTCCGGTTCATGTCGTTCTGGTGGAAAGTGAAGTTTGCTCTTTAACACCCTGCTTATTGTCCTTTACAACACTGTTTGTCCTGTAAGATGTCTGAAATTCGGTTTGCGTTTATGAAGTTTCACACAAGTTAAACATAGCAGACATGGAATATTTGGAATATTTGTTTTAGCAAGTTTTCAGGGCTCCCATGCATGCAGTCGCCTATAAATGTTATGAAAGACATAAAAAAAATGTCATGTGGTTTCTCCTTGTTGTTTTGATTGCAGCAACTCTCTGGCGAGCAAGGGATTATGGGATATCTTAATAGGGTGAATAGAGGACTTACTTCTTGCATATTGAGCTTGAGCCCAGTTTTTATTTTTGGGGATACTGTGATTGTTTTGTGGGGGTCGACTAAGATCCTGGTTCCAAACGTGGAGTCTGAGAGATCACAACAAAGATCACAGGTGGAGGTGCAACAAGATTTCGTGATTTGAGGTTGTCAAAAGTAAAAGCGCACATTACAGAAAGTCAGACTCTAAACCCGAATGTTCAAATTAGTTAAAAAGATTAGTGTAAACTCAAAGTTTTAAGAAAACATTTAACTTACTTAAATATTTCAAGTTTGTGTAACATGGTCTTGCTTTTTCCATAAATTAAACTCAGAATTTTTTGATTGACTTGAACTAAATGTATATTAAGTAAGCAAAACTTCAAAGTATAACTGAAGCACAACTTAAAAGAATTAAGTAATTATATATGGAGATATTAGAGGCGACGTAGTGAATACTTTAGCAGGTGTGGTAGAAAAGTGGTTAGTGCGCTTGGTATTGGTGCAGAACGTTCCTGGTTCAAACCCCGCCCCTGCCACATTTCTCTATATAATGCGGAGTTGTGTCAGGAAGGGCATCTGGTGTAAAACGTGTCAGCTCAACATGCAGATCCACCTCAGATCTGCTCTGGTGACCCTGAGTGAAAAGCAAGGAAGCAGCTGAAGGGACTTACTTTTACTTAATGAACGCTTTAGTTGAATTGTAATCATGAGGTACAAGTAGCATATAATCAAAACTTATGTTCTGGGAACAATTGATTTTAGGTTTATGAACTCAAAAATATTGAGGAAACTCATTACCTCAGTGTTTTTGAGTTCTGCTAACTTGTTTAGGTTTACATTGCACATTAACTGAGTCAACAAACAAAACTAACTAAAAAGTTCATTGTTTCACCTCTGCATTGTGTATATCTCACTTAACCTCAGGATGTGAACTCACAACCTCTGGCACTGGAGGCGGGCACTCTGAGCAGACAGCCAAAACCCGGGCTCAGAGTCCTTTAGCTGTCGGGGAGTGAGGTTTACTGATGACCACATGCACAGCGATCCCTACTGGCCTCCATCACATGTGGAGTTGTATTCACTGAGTGTGGGGGCTCCCCTTTAGAAATCTCATGTCCGTGTCTAAGTCCTGTATATACTTTAGTGTCAGTGTTTTACCTTTAATCGAGTGGACATCTGGAAGCCCTGCGGTTTCTCTGTCTCTCCTCCTGGCCAGATGATCTTCCTCTGATTGTTCATTACAACCTGCGGGGAGGCCACGCACACGCAGCGTTGGAGAAGAATCTGACAGAAGGTGTTCTGCTGCTGAGGCTCCAACACAGCAGGTGCACAACACTAATGAGTCAGCTTCATATAACCACAGCTTCATTTATTTCATCAGCTGACCTTTCCAGCATCATGAGGGGGTTATTAAACCTTTCACGGGGGAAATGAAGTGGTGAGAGTTTGTTCCGTGTTGCATGCAGCGTGTAAGAAACGTTTAACTGCTGGATAATCCATGCAGCCTCAATGATCTTTTTATAGACTTCTGACTATGACATTTATAACGACGTCCACAGTGTTGTCTTTTTATTTTTAACACCTTTCTTGAAATTCCATCAAAAATACTGTGATTTCTTATTTGTTTTTGTGTTTTCTAACTTGTACAAAAATGAACAAAATTATTTGTTTTTTGCAGGGCTGCTGTAGTTACAGTAAGTCACAACACAGATCAGATCCCCATCACCCTGACAAAGGTTTTTGTCCATGCGTCTGTCTGAAATACTTTACTCCCTCTAACCTTTGATAGATTTGAGACAAGTTGACCAAATTTGCTGCAATGATGCATCCCTTGAAGGTCTACGTCAAGGTTGATGATGAGTGACCTTGACTAAATACTGAAGGTCACAGAGCAAAAACTAGTGTCTGTGTGTGATGAAGATTGTACTCTCAATAACCTTTCAAGGAACTCAGACAGGTTCATCACATATGCAGCAGGGCTGCATCCCTTCAAGGCATAGGACAGCATCAGTGATGACTGACCTTGACCTAACTTTGAAGGTCACAGGGCCAAAAATATCTGTAACAGTGTACTCCCAATAACCTTTCAAAGGCATAACACAGGTTTACCAAATTGGGAGCAAGGACAAATTGTGTTGTGTATGATGAACACTGGCCTATCTATAAATCTCCAGGGATTTCATTTCTCTCCTCTCCTCTTCTCTTTTTTTTTTTTGTTTTTGTTTTGAAGGGGAGGGGGCAAATTCACTGATCAAACAATATTCTTTATTACTGGCGACCTTAGAATCACATCTCTGCCTACTGTGGATGATGTGGGTCTGCTGGCTTCATCAGACAGTGACCTCCAATGTGGAAAAATTTTAATTCAAATTCAATTCAAATTTATTCATTTATACAGTGCCAAATCACAACGAGGTCACCTCAAGGCACTTCACAAACATCATTTAAAAAGCAGAACAAATTGAATTAGAAGATTAAAAACACAATAAAAGAATAAAAACATAAACAAGTCAAAAGAATAAAAGAAGACACACAGTAACATAAAATACTAGTGATAAAAACAGGGGGAAAATGTGTCTTCAGTTTAGATTTAAAAGTCTCCACAGAGTCTGATTGATGGATCTATGCGGGCAGATTGTTCCACAGAACTAGGGCACGGTAAGAAAATGCTCTGTAACCCGTCAACTTTTTTATTCACCCTAGGGACAAACAGCAGACCTGCACCATGTGAACGTAGGGCCTGAGCTGGTACATAGGGCTCAACCAGGTCAGCCAGGTAGGGAGGTGCCAGTCCGTGAACAGTTTTGTAGGCCAGTAACAACATCTTAAAGTCTGATCTCGGAGAGACCGGAAGCCAATGAAGGGATGCCAAAACCGGTGTAATGTGGTCAAACCTTCTGCTTCGTGTCAGTATCTGGCAGCGGCATTTTGAACCAGTTAACGACCCCTGATGCTGGACTGAGGTAAACCACAATAAAAGAGCATTGCAATAGTCCAGTCTGGAAGAGATAAAAGATATGCACACATACATGCACACGCATGCGTGTATGTGTGCGTATCTTCATCAAAATTTTCTTTTTCATTTAAATAAAAAAACACTGTCTTTAATGATTGTGACAGCTTTGGCAGAACTGCAGAGAGATTTTGAGGAAAAGCGATCATTGTCCTAAATTCGCTGTATTATGTGAGTGGTGGTTGTGAACATGAATTAAAGAGGAATGATTCAGAAATTATGACGATGTATTAACTTGGCAGTAAATTAAAATTAAGGTTAGGTCTTTTTTGGGTCACATTAATATCAAAGAGCAACACAAAAATAACAATTTTAAGCCCCAAACTTCACAATACACAATCATATTCACCATTTTCCAATACAAAATTCCAGTCTGTGCTCAGAGTCAGATTACCTGAGTTCCGTTGTATATTCCGACTTGAATCAGTCGACTCTTCTGGTAGTTGAGAATACTGTAGTGGGCGTACTTTCTGTCTCCGTCATCATTGAACTCAACACGACCCGTGAGGCCTTCTGGGTATTTGGATGACATCAGCACCCTGTGCAAAATAAAGGAGAGGACAAACAATGAGTAATGAAGTGTACATGGACATCATGTACGCTGTGTTGGGAGTTGTGGGCATGTTGTGAAATGTGTGGATGATATCTACAAACTGAATGATAATTAAACTGAGCTAATGGAACACAATCACTTTGAGAGCTTTGTTTGTTTGTCTGTTCTGTCCTGCTTGGTCAGAATTCTTTGCTTTCTTGGGTAATGTTAATGTAGTCATCCTCTGACGTGGCTGAAGAAAATGTGCTGTAAAATGAAGAGTTAATCCTTATTTTTAGAACAAATTGCCCCATCCCAACTTTTTTTGGAATGTGTTTGCATGTGTGAAATGAAGTCATCAATATATATTAATAAATTAAATGAGGTTGAGCACACAAAACATGAAATATGTTTTGGGGTTATGCTGTTTGCAATGAAATAGAAGTCCAACTAAATTCAAGGATCACTGAGGGTTTTTTTTCTTCTTAATTTTCCATAATGTCCCAACTTTTTCTGATTTGGGATCGTGTCTTTCAGTGCAACATTTACTGTGTGTATGTGTGTGTGTGTGTGTTCATTGGTTAATGTTAGCTGCTCCCCAGTGACTTTCTTAGAATATTTCTATTTTGTGATACTGCAGTTGATAATTTTATTTTGCTGTTGGTGGTTGTTGTTTCCTGTTTTATTCTGCTAAGTGGCCTGACCCTTATTTCAATCCATTTTATTTCCTAGCCTCGTGTTGCCAACCATTCTCATGTCTCCACACCTGCTTCTCAACACCTGATTGTCCCTGCTCTTCCAATTGTGTCTCCATGTTCAGCTCAGTTGTTTCCCTTCCTCAGTGCCAGATTGTCTATCATTTTCCTAGTATACAGCTACCTCGCGTTATTCTCCTTGTGTTTCCAGGCTTTGATTATTTTGGCTCCTGTTGGTTACTTGTGCTTCTGCCTCACCATTAGCTCACCATTAGGCCCTGTGTCCATATAGCCCCTTTTTTATTGTGGGTGCCAGCATCTTCTTTCAATTGCCCCCCCCCCCCCCCCCCCCCCCCCACTCTGTCCCCACTGAAACTGCTGGGTAGAAGTGTTTTTTATGTTTCTCTCTGCTTGTTCAGCAGAAAAAAAAAATACTGCATGGACATGGAGCCTTAGTTGATACCTCAGTCTTGGGAGTGCTGATTATTTGTGTATTGACAACATTTCCTGTTTATCATCCTGGATTTAGCCTTGCCCTTTTTAAAACCATTGACTGATGACCCATCTATGAACTTTAATGTAGTAAAGACTTCACTTCTACCTTATTTTCTACCTCTGTGTTATTCTCTGCATCTGGGTGCCAGTTTTGTGCTTATGTTTCATATATTTTATGATTATCTTTGCACTTGTAACACGCTAATCACACCACAATGTTCCAATCCCACCACTTGACTGTGCAACTAATCAATCCCTCATCTGACCGCTTACTAAAAGCATCTCTTACCGTTTAAAGAGGGGCCCTGTTTTCCAGATGTTGGTGTTCCCCACACATCCCTTGGGAGGTTCGGTGATATTCTCCTTCTCAAAGAGCTCCTGGATGGACTGAGCCACCACAGCCACTGCGTCATTGATATGGGCTGACTCATTCTTCCCATTGATGAGCTGGAGGCCAATCAGACCTGAGACCCAGCCAACAAGAAGCGACAAAGAAGATCACTGACCAGAGCGCATTTCATCTTAAGACCCAATGTAGAATTGTAAAATCTTAGAGGACCTCCGGTTTAGGGATCTTTAGAAAAGGTCAGCTGCCTGAACCAACACACTGCCTGCTGAAAATAACACAATTCTGCAAATACTTCATGAGACAGAGCAACAGATAAAAATGGATTCTTTTCCTGATGTGGTCACTGATGACCTTTTCCCAGCATGCATTAAGGCCCCTGAAGTTGGATTTTTTTTATCTCTCAAAATCAGCAAAGTATTACATGTGCAAAACCAAATTAATATACACTGAAAAAAGAACCAATTTTTAAAAAAGCATTACAACTGGGAAAACCTAAATGAATGAAGTTGTTTGAACTTAAGTTAGCAAGTTAGATCAACTCTAACTTACAAACTTAAGTTCAAAAACTTAATTAATTCAGGTTTGACCAATTGTAATGCTTTTTTAAGTTGGTTCAACTGTTCTCGTTTTTTAGTGTACCATCAATTCTGATTTGAAAACAATTAGACAAAATTACACAAACAATCCAACTTCAGCTAAGTTTTTAAAGGAGGTCCATCAGGGTTGAGGACGCCAGCAGCAGAACGTGGTAGAGACGGGACAGACAAACAAAATTTTGCGGGAGGGGTTGGGTGTGTTTGAGTGCCTGGATTTAGATGTTTGACAGTTGTGAGCACAAAGCAATAAGTGAGAGATTTATGCAGAAACCCACGACCAGAGGAAGTCTGCTCTATTTTACCGTTCAGTTACACTTCAGTGTGGGTGCTGCCTTAAAAACTCACCATAAACCACAATCAGAACATCACAAACTTAAAGGGTGCAGGCACATTTAAACAGATCGACAGTTGATTGTGTGCTGCTTGTTTCTCTGTTCGTGCTCTTGTCGGTGTCGGACAAATGCTCAGGTTAAGCCTGCATGTTCTCGCCAATCTGTGTGGGATCAACGTACCGTCTGGTGCCTCACTCAGGGCTTTACCCGACATCTCCCGCTCGCCCACCAGCCACACGTAGCCCGAGCCAGTCATGTTGAGGAAGCGAGCGGCCTTGTACACTGCAGCAGCGTCCTCCTCACTGGGGGGGAACAACAAAAAAAATACAGTGAGCAAAAGTAACAGTCAATTTTAACGTTTTGTCAAAGTTGTATTTCTGTATGGCAGAAGCTGATACCAGGTCTGGAATGATACACTAACTCTACAGTATGATGCATATCACGATACACCCATAGCAATATGATATGTATCATGACACATAATTACATCACTGTCATAATCCTCGATGTTTTCTGTTTCCTATTTGCATCATTGATAAATCATTTACAATTCTTCTGCAAGAGATTGTTATTTCTTCCAGGCAGTAGTTGGCGTTTGGCACGGTGGCTTAATAGGCAACACTGTTGCCTCACAGTAAGAAGGTTGTGGGATTGTTTCCCACCCGGTCCTTTCTGTGTGCCGATTTACACATTCTCCCCCGTGTTCACATCACCTCCTCCCAATTCCGTAGAGATGCAGGTTAGGTGAACTGGTGACTCTATTGACCACAGGTGTGATTGCATTTGTCTGTCTATACGTGGTGGCCTGTCCAGGGTGAACTCTGTATCCTATGACCGCTGGGATAGACTCCATCTGCCCCGTGACCCTTAACTGGAATTAGCGGGTTTAGAAAATGAACAAGTTGATTTTTCACAGTATTGATACAAAGAAAAAAAATATATAATTCAATACAGGCCCCACAATACGATTATCACAATACGTGACATATCGTTCTATGCCTACCTGAGCCAAAGCAACACTGATGCACATTTATTTGTGTTGGGCATGTGTGAATTGGATTGTTAGAACCACTCTGAAACATTACTTTTTCTCTTTTTTATGCCTTTTCCCATTCAAAATGAGCACTCCAAGCTGAGAGTCTCTATATATCACTCCACTGTCAGAGTTTCACTCTGAATGAAATGCCATGAACTGAATCCATGGGATCCAGTAATTACAGATTTCTGAATAAAAACAATTTGTTTCACTTTGTCAGCTAGTTAAAAGTTTTTTGTAAATTAAACTGATGAAAAATCTGTGTTATTGATACATGAACCCCCCCCCCCAACCCCTAAGTAAGTACGCATTAAATCACAATATATAAAATAATGATTGTTTCATATTCAATTGTGTATGTTTGCTTTATTAATTTTATGTACAATGATTGTAATTTTAAGCAATTGTTACTTTAGTGATTAGTCAGTGGATGATGCCAATTACTTTATTATTTTTAAGTAAGTGTGATTGCTGTTGAATTAATTAATTTAGTTTCACAGATTTTTTTAAAAAGTATTTATTTATTTATTTTTAGAAATTTTCTCAAATAATTCTCTGACAGTTTTCCAGACCAATAAGTGAAACACTGGATGATATTCTTTTGAACTCCTGGATTATTATTGTTATATTTTTACTTAAATGCTCTCCAAAAAATCTCATACAATTTTCCAGACCACCAGATCAATATTTAAAACACCAGATGGTATTTTGAACTCCTGGATTTCACTTTATATTATTTTTATTTATTTATTTTACAAATTTTCTTCAATAAATCTCTAACAGTTTTTCCAGACAGAAAAACAGAACTCCTGGATTTTTTTTTTATTTTAATTGGTTTTTTTTTAAACAAATGTTGTCCAATAAGTCTCTATTTTCCAGACCAACATGTGAAACGCTGGATGATATTTTGAGGTCCTACATTTTTTTTTTTTTTAACAACAAATGATCTCCAATAAATCTCAAACAATTTTCAAACCATCATGTGGAACAATGGATGATATTTTGAACTTGAGGATTTTTTTTAATACAAATTTTCCCCAATAAACCACAGACACTTTCTCAGACCGACATGTGAAACATTAGATATTTTGCACTCCTGGATCACATCACCCCTTTTAAATCTGACAATTTACTTGACACATGTAAAACATTGGATAACATTTTCAATTTGTGGGTTTATTATTTATTTCTTTGAGTCTGTTTTCTCACCTGGCGGAGAGGATGATGACCCGGGCTTCCAGCTCTTTGGCCTCCAGCAGCAGGGCAGTTAAATTAGTCTCCTGGCTGAACTGGAGGACTTTCTCTGCCTGTGATCGAGGCATAAGAAAGGTCAAGCCAGCTACTTTTCCCGACATCGGACACCATGCCGCCTCTTTACCTGATCGGTTTAAGCTTGGTTGATTTTGTTTGAAAATGGAAGACAGAGATAAAAAGGAAAGCGATCCAGGGGAACCGGCTGAATTAAAAAAAAATTAAAAAGCTTGAAGGAACAAAAAGAAGAAGAAGAAAAAAAACCTTTTTGCATTTGTCTGCATGCAAACTGAAGGTTATCAAGGCTCCAAAGAAGGACGTGCATGTGCTAGGTAGGGGGGAGAAGGTCAATGCAACCAGTAACTAAAAACGGGTGAAGGGGGTGAGGAGGGGGAGCGTTCTCCCCCAACCAAAACAAAAAACAAAAAACTGCTGAAACTGGGACAGTGCGAGAGAACAGGAGGAAATAGCATCTGGGAAACGGATTTGTCCCACACTACTGGCTCTCCTTCATTTGCAAACTCTTTTCTGTGCGTGAATGTGTGTGTGTTCTGAGTACATGCATCCCTTCATATTTTTTTCTTTTTTAAGGAGAATGAAAATGATAAAAGCGGGTCGCTGTTGGCTGATTTTTTTTCTGTAATGACCGAAAATTATAGATTTCTCATAACAAAATCATTCCTCAGTGAAATCATAGGGAATGTCTCAAACTAAAAAACAATAAAGAAAACACGTGCTACCAAGAGAGAGAGAGAGCGAGAGAGAGAGAGAGAGAGAGAGAGAGAGAGAGAGAGAGAGAGAGAGAGAGAGGGGGGGGGGCATTTCTGGGTCGGCTGGTGACTGGTTTGGGCTGGTTTCTAGTTGCTACGTTTGGAAAGTTGGTGGGCGGCGTGCATTGACCATGCAAATATACCTTGGGTCCTCGCTTGTTGTCAAAGGACAGTTGGTCGAGGTTTTCATAGTTCCTTTTTTTATTCTGATGAGTAATGTGCACAGAGAAAATATGCAGACACAGAAAAATATTATAAACACTTGAAAATGGAGGGCAGTAAAGCATTCCAACAAATCTCCACTTTTCTGCAACAAATTGGGATCTTTAACAGTGGGGCTTGCAAAGAACATCAAATGATTACTATGTACAGTACTTTTTAATAAAGGTAATACTCTAATCAGCAAATCATCAGACACAAGGGGGTTATTCCCATTCTAATCCAATTCCAACGTTTGCATGGATCCGTGTCCACCACTGAAGGCTACATCTTAATCTGCATAATAATATAGTTGGATTAAACTGTTACGTAGACAAAGGGTGTGGTCGGCTTGTCAAAGCTTACCATAGCAACAGCATCTTCATGTCAAACTGGAAATTCTGTGAGCAGAATCCACATCAGTACTTTCGTATGGTGGTTTAAATTAATCCAGTTTTGCATCGTCGTTGCTCCACCACTTTCTCTCACTCTCACCTGACAGCAGCATCACTGACATCTGTTTAGCAGTGCGTGTGGTCAGGGCGCGGAGTAATACAGCAAATGTGAAATGGTCGAATATTTTGCCACCGTCCATGTGATATTTTATGGTATGAAATCTCACAACATTAACCAATCAGATTTGCAGAAAAAAATGTAATTGAATTAGAATATAATTAAATTTGAACCATAATTTTTTCCCACTTGGTTCATTACGAACAGAAACAGTACTTTAACGTTTCCAGTGTCGCCGACCAAACGGTCCCCCCCCCCAAATTGGTCCATCCTGCCTTCATTGCGAATGCGTCATCAGGCGCAGTTCACGGATTATCACCTCGTTTCTGCTTCAAACTGCACTCCAGTCATCATCTATCTTAGCGACAGATACCGAAGCTTTTGTACAATCATTTTCCACATAAATTCAGCATTATTTCATCATAAAAGCACCGCGGCTACACGACCTGCTAGCTGATGCGTTCACTGCATGTCGGGCATTTCAAAACATCAGAGTGTCGCCTCATTTCTGTGTAAAATGGCCTCATTTCTGCTTAAAACTGACTTTAGAATAATTTAAGAGGTTTTACCTTGTCAGCTGATGGTTAATAAACCCATTAATCCATTTTATTGTTATGGATGAAGAGACTCTGTCTCAGACGAGCTGCTGAGGTCCGAAATGATGCATGCACGGTGGAGCCATGGCAGACCGATTTTTAGGGGCGGACCGTTCTGGCTGCGACAATGGTTTTGGGTTCCACCCCAAAATTGGCGTTCCTGAACCAGTTAGAACAAAAAATATCGCTCCTGAACTGGTTAATAATGTTTCATGTCAGCTGTGGGACACTGAAAACATTTGTATATGACAGACCTGTATGTGGTGCTGTAATGCTCCAATGAAAAACTGAGAAGACAACCGAGCGTACTGTGGCAGGCAACAGATAATAAAGCTTTTCAAAATGGTAGAGAAGCTTGAATCTTCGACTGGACTGGGTTGCTTGACGCGAGGACGTTTCGCTTCAAATCGCAGAAGCTTCCTAAGCTAAAATTCTTGCTCTGGAAGTCTGACTTCTGTCTGACTCTTGCAGAGAAGAATAAAACAGAAGCCAACAAAAGCTGGAGTTTTAAACCTAACCAGACCCCTCCTACTGAGAGGCAGACTGCTATAGGCTAGTGACTAAACAATAGCTCTAATTAGCAACTATTGTGCTCTAGTTAGCACACCTAATGACAGGACAGCTGTCCCTCTAATGATGGGATGGATGCCTTTCTGATGGCTCCCTTGATGACGTGAATGACTCAGAAACAGAGCAATGTAGTGTATTCTATCAGATGTCAGGAAAACTGTAACGAACACTACATAGGTGAAACGAAGCAACCTTTACACAAAAGGCTATACCAGCACCGCAGAGAGGGTGCCAGTGGACCTCAGTCTGCGGTTCATCTCCACCTTAAAGACAGTAACCACACGTTTGAGGACAAGGAAGTTAAAATATTAGCCAGAGAGAAGAAATGGTTTGAGAGAGGGGTCATTCTTTGTAAAACGTTTGAAACCCAGCCTTAACCAGGGAGGGGGTCTGAGACACGCTTTATCCCCTGTTTACAATGGGATACTCAGGTCAAAGGAGTTTCAGTCTTTTGTTCATGGTAATGAGTCATTCACGTCATCAAGGGAGCCATCAGAAAGGCATCCATCCCATCATTAGAGGGACAGCTGTCCTGTCATTAGGTGTGCTAACTAGAGCACAATAGTTGCTAATTAGAGCTATTGTTTAGTCACTAGCCTATAGCAGTCTGCCTCTCAGTAGGAGGGGTCTGGTTAGGTTTAAAACTCCAGCTTTTGTTGACTTCTGTTTTATTCTTCTCTACAAGAGTCAGACAGAAGTCAGGCTTCCAGAGCAAGAATTTTAGCTGAGGAAGCTTCTGCGATTTGAAGCGAAACATCCTCGCGTCAAGCAACCCAGTCCAGTCGAAGATTCAAGCTTCTCTACTATGGAAACCACCTGGACAACTGAGAGCCTACACAGAAACATTGCGACCAACTGTGGGCATGAGGCCCTGGCACTGGTACGTAAGCTGGAAAAGACTGCTAAAAAGATAGCTAACTTTAGAAACCACTTAAGATTTAACCTGAGATGCAAACAAAACAATGTTATTCCCAAATGCATGAAGCAAAAGACACTATAAGCAGGTCACACAGCAGAAAAGATCCAGCACAGTTACCTTAGGAGGATTTTGGGTCTTAGAATTAGAAGGCTTCATTTTAAAATATTAGACCTCCAAAATAATCTGGATAGTCTGCACAAAATGTTAGAAACTTTAGTGAGGGAAGAGGCCCATAATAAGATCACAAAGTTCATAGTTAAAATTCAAATGGCTGAGCATTTAAAAAGTAAGGAGCGGCAAATCAGGAAGTTTCACAACCTTTTAGTGCAGAAAAGGCGTACTTTCAGTGGGAGTATTTTTAAAGATACCCCCAGACAAATTAGTGACAACAGGGAAATTGGGTAAAGAATCTCTCCAACAGGGTTCTTACACAGACAGAAAAGGATGTGCTCGCTAAAGGACTAAATTTCTCAGTGACCCCTAAACATATACTGACAGTAGATTACATCACTGCAGTAGAGTCAGCCATTAAACATAACAGTTTGTCAGAGTCAGAAGCTGGGGACCTCCGACTAAGAGTCACAGCAGTGCTGAACAGTGCTAAACCTCCTCCGTCCAACATCACAGGAGAAGAACGGAAAGCTTTGTCAGCACTGCAAAAGGACCAAAGCATCCTTATTCTGCCAGCGGATAAAGGCGGATGCACGGTGGTCCTGAACACATCGGACTACGAGGCCAAGATCAACAACTTGCTCAGTGACTCCAACACATACGAACGTCTGAAGAGAGACCCCACGAGCGGCTATAAGAAGAAAATCATTAGCTACCTCCAAAACCTGGAGAAAGAGGGACTCATCGACAGGCAGACATACTACAGACTGTACCCTGGGGACGCCACTCCGTGCATCTATGGACTGCCCAAAAGCCATAAACATGACGTGCCACTCAGGCCTATTGTATGTAGCACAGATTCCATCACGTACAATTTGGCCAAGTACCTCAAGTGGATTTTGGCTCCTCTAGTGGGTAACTCAGACCACCATGTGGAGAACACACAAGATTTTGTGAACAAGATAATGGACCTACAGCTGGAGGCAGATGAAACTATGGTGTCATTTGATGTGACATCGTTGTTCACCTGCATCCCCACTGCTGAGGCTGTCTCAGCTGTGAGGCAGAGACTGCTGGAGGATGTGTCTCTACTTGAAAGGACCAAACTCAAACCAGACCACATCTGCCAACTCTTGGAGATCTGCCTCAACACCACATATTTCCTGTTTAGGGGGAATTACTACAGACAGATTCATGGTTGTGCGATGGGGTCTCCGGTATCCCCCATTGTGGCCAATCTGTACATGGAGCGAGTGGAGAAGACAGCCTTGACATCTTTCACGGGCATCTCTCCCAGTCACTGGTTCAGATATGTTGATGACACATGAGTTAAAATCAAGCAACAGAAAGTTGAGGACTTTACAGAACACATCAACTCGGTGGACGCCAATATCAAGTTCACACGTGAGGATGCCAGAAACAACAATTTAGCCTTCCTGGACTGTGATGTTACGATTGGAGAGAACAGGCAGCTCCAGACAGGGGTTTACAGAAAACCAACTCACACTGACCAATATCTGCTCTTTGGCTCAAACCACCCCCTTGAACACAAGCTCGGGGTGATCAGGATGCGTCAATACAGAGCCCTACAGGTGCCCACAACTGCAGAGGGAAGGGCTAAAGAACAACAACGTGTCCGGAAAGCCCTCACAGTATGTGGGTACCCACGATGGTCCCTGGACAAAGTGCAGAAGTCCCAGAGAACAAAGAGACCAGATAGACAGGAGACGGAGACAAGAAGAAGAGGAGTGTCTCTCCCTTATTTAGCAGGAGTAGGGGAAAAACTACAGAGGATCTTCAGACAGCACAAAATCCCAGTTTACTTTAAACCGGTTAACACCTTGAGACAGAAATTAGTTCACCCTAAGGACATGATCCCTAGTTACAAACAGAGCAATGTAGTGTATTCTATCAGATGTCAGGAAAACTGTAACGAACACTACATAGGTGAACCGAAGCAACCTTTACACAAAAGGCTATACCAGCACCCCAGAGAGGGCGCCAGTGGACCTCAGTCTGCGGTTCATCTCCACCTTAAAGACAGTAACCACACGTTTGAGGACAAGGAAGTTAAAATATTAGCCAGAGAGAAGAAATGGTTTGAGAGAGGGGTCAAGGAGGCATTCTTTGTAAAACGTTTGAAACCCAGCCTTAACCAGGGAGGGGGTCTGAGACACGCTTTATTTCCTGTTTACAATGGGATACTCAGGTCAAAGGAGTTTCAGTCTTTTGTTCATGGTAATGAGTCATTCACATCATCAAGGGAGTCATCAGAAAGGCATCCATCCCATCATTAGAGGGACAGCTGTCCTGTCATTAGGTGTGCTAACTAGAGCACAATAGTTGTTAATCAGAGCTATTGTTTAGTCACTAGCCTATAGCAGTCTGCCTCTCTGTAGGAGGGGTCTGGTTAGGTTTAAAACTCCAGCTTTTGTTGACTTCTGTTTTATTCTTCTCTACAAGAGTCAGACAGAAGTCAGGCTTCCAGAGCAAGAATTTTAGCTGAGGAAGCTTCTGCGATTTGAAGCGAAAAGTCCTTGCGTCAAGCAACCCAGTCCAGTCGAAGATTCAAGCTTCTCTACTATGGAAACCACCTGGACAACTGAGAGCCTACACAGAAACTTTTCAAAATGGGGCACTGAGTAAAATTTGAAGAGAAAGGGTCAGTGCTGATCATCTGAGATGGGCTTATTGTGTATTTAAAGCGAAGCAGTGTGTTTGTGTATTTTTAAATAACGCTGTCCGTCTCGCAGAGAAGCCTGCGCAATCCCACTGCTGCCTGCTGGTTGATTGGCTTAGCAGTTAAAGCTACAGTCCTCACACAACCATTCATACAATTTGACCGTTTAAAATATTAAAACCATTCACATACTGAGTAAATATAAAGTCTTAACCTGTTATTTAGTTTCAGTCAGATTCATCATCACAGCCTGAGAAAAAGTTCTTGTTTTGGAAAACTACGTCTGGGAAATACTTTAATTCCTTATCGTGGATATTAGTGCACAAATGCAATGTTTTTAAAGAAGTCCCTCAGTGTTTGTATGCTCCAAGTGCATTCCTCAGCATGAGGTACAACACGACAGCACTTTGTCCCACCAACAACAACCAAAATATACAACAAGCGGAAGTGAACCTCACTGGGCTGTCGTCGTCTTCTTCTGTCAAGTTTATACCAACTGTTTGGGTGTGGAGCATTAACGGAGTCTGACGTCCTCTTTAGGTCATTGTAAATGGAAATCTTATCAAGAACGAAAAAAATTAATGGTATTTATTGGTTACCATTATTTTAAATAAACGGTTCTGGTCTGGAACATAAATAAATACAAAGTTTCTGGTTTCAATTTCGTTCCTGACAAAATACCAAATGTTTCTGGTTTTCATTCCATAAACTGGTTCAAAGTCTTGAATTTAATCAACAAGCTTATGAATAAGATGTACTTCGTGACTATCATGCATGAATGTTTTTGAAATAAATAGTAAATGGACTGCATTTATATAGCACTTTCCATCTGCATCAGACGCTCAGAATGCTTTACAATAATGCCTCACATTCACCCCGATGTCAGGGTGCTGTCATACAAGGTGCTCACTACACACTGGGAGCAACTAGGGGATTAAGGATCTTGCCCAAGGGCCCTTGGGGATATTCCGGTCAGGCTGGTATTTGAACTAATGATCCTCTGGTCTCAAGCCCAATAAGACATAAAATAAGACTGGAAAATATTCCTGATTATTAATTCTTACTTGCTGAACAGGCCAGACTTCATTTGAGGTGATGTCAGAATTGAGACCATTTTGGTTTCTGGTCAGATTTTGTATGACTGTAAACAATTCAGCACAGCGTAAGTTCCACCAGAAGACTCAGATCTTTAAGTAGTCATTCAGAATCAGTTAATTAACATCAGCTTTAATCTCTAAATGAAGCAGGTGTTTCCTATTAGTCATCAGCTCTCAACCAAACCAGTCACATTCCTTAAAATTTCAATGATCTCACTCACCTTTCATTGTTTACAGATCACCAACAAGACATCCCCTCCTCCACCCCACCGCTGATCCCTGTCCTCTGACTGAGGGTAGGCTCTGCACTTGATGTTTCCATCGACAGGATTTGTGATCATCTCAACTCTATACTCTGCCATGATGGGGACCAGTGCCAGATCTACATTATCTTCATGTATAAAAATGATTAACTGTAATTTTCCTCCTGAGTCATTCTGGTAGAATTGAGGAGTGCTGCTGAACACACAGAGCCATTCTGCAGAATCTTTCTGCCTCACAGGATCTGGTGCATCTTGCACAGCCACCTGGTTTCACAGTTCACACCTCAGTGTACCCTGGGCCTGTTTCTGTTGCTTGACAAAGTCGACACCGACCACGCATCAGCGCATCATTCAGGCTGGCAAGCAAACTCACGAATACTCCTGTCCAGAAACTATTCTGCTCACTTCAACTGCAAAAATATATTACACAAGCTCATTTGTTCATTTGACTCATCCTGAAGTTGCATGTCAAAATTCCTTTAAATGTTATCCAAACATGATGATTTTCCTCCAGTCTCATGGATAAGTTCACATATTCCAAAAACATCTGGGTTTATTTTTAGTTTATTTTCACAAATGAATTCATGACAATAAATAGGTTTTAGCTGGCAGATTTAGAAGAAACATGCACATGTGCCATATAAGACTTCTGCTATTGTGGAAGACTTCCAGATATGCACAAAGTCATTACAAGGATATAAACATTTGTTTGTTTATTTATTTTCAAATTTTATGACTTTTTGTGCATTTCACAGAAATTAAGCTCTAACCATGATCTTAATCCAAACCCTCACCCCAAACCATGAAAGCGAGAGTGCAGTATTGGCAGGCAGCTCAGACATCATTTAGGAGCCTCCTTCCTAATCCAGAAGTATGTAGGACCCTTCCAGAAATTGTGGTCAGTTTTAGGAGTGCAAAATCTTCCAAGTTTGTTCAGTTTTGCACACTCTGTAGAATTACTAATAACTGTTTCCCACGGTATGAAAAGATGAAAATTCAAGAACTGGACTGGGAACTGGACTGAATTATAATAAACAAGACTTCCAGAAGTGCACAAAATTATATCACACAGATCTAGAAGTATTTTCGCATTTTGAGACATTTCATGCATTTCCGAGAAATTAAACTCCAACATTCATCCTTACTCAAACCCCAAACCAATAAAGAGAAAGTAATTTCAAGGTTTCTAGGCAGTTGAGATGTCAGACTCATTCTGAATCCAGAAGAACACAATGCCCTTCGCTTCGAAATGGAGGTCAGTTTCAGGAGTGCAAAATCTTCCCAGCTGTGCAAAATAGTCCCACTTTTTCAACCTTCACATACTGCAAAGAACATTGAGGACATAATCGTGCAGCGACAAAATTAGTTTCTTTCTTGTGAAGACCAGGGTTTAAAAAAAAGAAAAGAAAGAAAAAAGCAGCCCTGCACTGGTGAATGCCTGCTTTCAAATTCAGCTGTCCCATTTCTTATAAACATGAGGTTGAAGCCTGTTGTTGGGCTAGCAATATGGTTAATGCCAGCAATATTTAGCAATAGGTACAAAGCAGAAAGAACTATATTTCCACCAGTAGTTCAAGGGCAATAAAGACCTCATTGGAACAATGCAGCATGGAGAGTACAAGACAGCAATAATATGAACATACTGTACCTTCAGGCTTAAATTCTGTACGCCAGAGATTTGGGTCTCAAAATAATGCTGCATTTACACATAATGACAACAAGTCTCGAATGCCACAAACTATGTATTCTTGGCCGCTGATTACGAATGTGATTATTTGAGGCAGAGGCATCAGGTGTTCTCAGGAACTGCTGCAACCTGTTACCACGCGTTACGATTAATGGCACATTTTATTACACACGGTCCGTCCTGTTGCGCACATTGTTACGTTCTGTCACATTGTGAATGAGGCAAATTGTCTCCACACACACACCCATATTCATCCTACCATCAGCTGCTGAACAATTCAGATCTCTCCAGTTTGCTCCTCAAAATCCACAGCAGAAGAACATTTTGATTGCACACTTAGTTGGGCTCTGTGCCATGGAGTGGCGCAGAGAGGAGGAAGAGACAGAGAGAGCCAGATGTGTGGCTCCACGCAGCTCTCGTCTCACTCGTTTTCCCAAACATCAAGCACAGCAGCAGGTGGAACACCTGCAGGAGCATGCTGAGCATTGGAACAAGACTTTTAGCTGACTAGGCATCACTGTCCTTCTTCAGCATACTGCATCAGTGAAACTGAATGCGGTGCAGCAGGGTTTAATTGTGCGCACGTGACAGAAGAACGCTGTCACGCTCTATTAAGGATCACCACTAATCAAGACGGATCAACATGCTCAGTTGTGACCTCTACGACATGTGGCAAATGAGGGTGATGCGTGACATTCGTGGAAGATTTTTTGACAGCCAAAAACATGCTCCACGAAAATCATGATGATCACGTACCAACAAGCACTATTAAGAAACCTATTCAGATGTGTTAACTCACGTTAAGAATGTCAGGAATGTGCCAAGAATGATGCGAATATGACATTCGGAAAGCGTCTTGCCTATGTGTCAACGCAGCACAAGTCACCAAATAACATTACACTAAAAATAGCTCCCATGTCTGTTAAAAGTCAAAATGAATGTTGTTCAATGAATACAGAGAATATTCCCTAGGATGTGGCTAGATATCTTTTTTTTGGTGTCAGAGTAAGTCACCAACCACCTTTTCACTAAAAGTAGCTCCTTCATCTTTTAGTAGTCAAACGTAGTCCAGAGAATTACAATAATACCTTGCTTTTTTAGTCAAAGTAAGTTACCAAGCAACTCTACACCAACATCTGTCAGAAGTCAAATGTTGGGGAAAGTGTAGTGACACGGACCCACAACAGGGGGCGCAAATGAACGGTCAATAGATGAGCCAAAAGGTAATAATTTAATGTTGTGAATGTGCACAACGAATATACAGACAATCTCAGAATCTGATAGCAGTCAATACACAAAGGTGACGTGTGGGCAGGCTCGAGGATAGAAGACATCTGTCCTGAGAAGAGCCGGAACCACACGATTTCCGCCGCCACCGAACCTGGTGAATACTGGAGCCGCCAAGTCCCGAATTCCCAGGTGATCACCGTCCCCGACTGTCGGATCTGGTACTGCTGGCGAGGAGCACAAACAGTGAGATGTGGGTGTGTGCACACCCAGTAACAAAAACAGTCAGAAGGTGGAAGTCACCTCCACCTCTAATCACACACTCGTGCAGCTCCTGTTAACCACTTATCTGGTTGGGGTGTGAAGCGAAGCCGTCGCTGATCACACCAAAACGCCAATCCCACAGATAAGGCAACACCCACAGGAAAACGGCTGCAAAGAAGTTCAGACTATAAAGTCAGTGTTAAGTTCAGATACAGCAGAGAATATTACCTTCACAGGTAGATGATATCTCGGCAGTGAGGTGGAGATGACGTCCGGGTTTTATGCAGTAGTACGATGAAGTGTACATGGGTGACAGCTGTCATGAGATAATGAGTTGACCAGCTGTCACCCCCCGGCTGTGTCCGTGGCGGCAGCGCCCTCTCGTGCCTGAAGCCCGCACTTCAGGCAGGGCGCCCTCTGGCGGCCCACACAACATCAAATTTAGTTAAAAGAGCTCCTAGGGTATTACCTAGGATGTAGATAGCTTGGGGGGGGGGGGGGGGGGGGGGGGGGGGGGGGGGGGGGGGTTGTGAGAAAGAAAAGTGAAAGCATGGCAAAATTGAAATTAGCTACATTAACAAAAAGTAAGAGTAATCAGCAAGATGAAATAAACATAACCCAATAAATTCAATTAAAATAATCAGCAACTCAAACTAAATCTGAAATCATGAATAAATAAATGAATAAATAACCCTTCCTCCCACCCACCCACCTACCTACCTCAGGGACCTTGACGCACAACACAAAGCAGCTTCAGTGACCTTTCAATCTAATAAATTCTTCAGTTTCACAGAGACTGAGTTCCACATTTCAATAGTAGTCTCTTGTGCTCCATGCACTCGGGCTGTAGACAGTTCCATGTGTACAATGTCCAAATACGTAAGAAGCCAAGCCTGGCGTAAAAGATCATGCGGTGGCTTCCACCTTGTGGTGACCAGTTTCTTGGCTGCTGCAAAACCAACCAGCAGGGTATGGCGATCAGACAGTGACAACCCAAGGGAAGACAGATCACTGAAAATGAATATGACAGGTGATAATGGAACATTAAGCCCAAACAATTTAGAAAGATTGGAGGCAACCATTGCCCAGAACACAGACACCAGAGGGCAGTCCCAAATCATGTGATAGAAGGTTCCAATACTGTTCAGAGAACATAGTTTACAGTGGGGATCAGAAATGGGCTTCATGGAGCGAAGCTTCTTGGTGTCATATAAGTTCTGTGGACAAAATTAAAGTGGATCTGTTAGTGATCTGAGTTTCTAAAGGCCAACAATATGCTAGACCAGACTTCCCTCCAATTATAATCTGCATTGAGCTTACAAAATTAACCGTTGGGAGAATATTCATTTTAATTATAGAGACTCGGCTGCATAGAGAATTGGGAAGTGAAGCCCATCTATTTAAATCTGAAGTAATTGTATTGAGGGTATTCTCCTATTTGGCAGTAGTGCTAACTGATGGAAAGATCTCAACGCCCAAATAAGTGAAATGTTTGACCACTGGGATGTTCACAGGGACAGGTGCACAGGCTATGGCATTGATCAGGTGCAACATGGCGGACCCTCTACCATTTATACTAAAGCCAGATAACAAATAACAAGTATCCGAGGGATAGATTGGGTCACATTATCCACATACAGTAATAGATCATCAGTATACAAGGAAATGTGATGACATGTTCCATTGATCGAGATTGGAGACAAAACTAGCTTGGGTTTTTTTTTATGTCAATGTAAGACACCAAGCAATTCTACACAAAAGAAGTTCCAATGTCTGTCTGAAGACATATGTAGTCGTGAGAACTCCTAGCATAGCACACCGGATTAAGCTAGCTAGCAAGCTAGCAGTACTCATGTGTCATCCAGTCACAGTGGACAAGAAATATAACATCATCCTTAAAGTGCAGCATGTGATATGCTATGGTGTAAGTTGGAGGGCATAAGACCTCTGAGCCAGTGGTCTGGGTTCAAATGTGTTAAAGATTGTCTGTTTTATTTCCTACGTCAACTATAAAATGTATATATGACAATAATCATAACAATGGATAAATACAAATATTTTGTAACCAGACAAACTGTTTCAGATCATCACTTCAAAAGGTCATTTCTGCCCTACATATGGATAGAAAACAAAAGTAAAAGTACTACATGGCATTATAATCATAATAATCATCATAATCACATGACCTAGAATGACCAATCAGAGGCACTATATACAAATATAACTGTGCATTATTAATACAACTACGTATTGATATCCACTGCCAAATTCGTCTGGAAGATGTTGTAAAAATTGGCAATATTATAAAAGATGTGAAATGAAAACGGCATAAAACTAAGTGCGGAACAAGTGGAACATCCTCATGAAGGCAGCCGACGATTAGACAGATATTTTAATTCAAGTCCAGTCTCATCTAAAACCCTTAAAGCATCGGTGCATCGTTGACAAATTTAAAGAGGAACAGAAAACCTCTTCATGAGCAATATTCCTGCACCACTGCAGACAAATAATAAAAAAACAAAACCATTTTTCCCCTTCAGGAGCTTTTCTGAGGAATCTATTTTTGTATCCCAGTCAGACATTAATATTTCATGTTGCATCGGCAGTAATTTGCTCTCTGACTCTTTGGTGGTGGTGACGCTTCTGAATACGTGACCTCAGTACAAACAAGAGGCCAACATTAAATATCCTGTTTGTTTTTTTTTACTCAGCCACAGCATCACAACCTAAAAAATACAGCTTGAACAGCAAATGCCAATCATAAGACCAAATCATAACTTCAAAAACTCTACATTGTTTTAAATAATGAAATTTAATCAATAATAAATACAATTAAATACATATTTTAGTTATTTTAATGATATCAGCTAGTCGTACATTTTATTGTACTTGTATTTTATTTCACTGTTCTACGGATGTGGGGTTTGGTTTTATTGTTCTGATGTTTTATTATGTTGAAACTGAAAAAAATATTCTTATAAAAATGATTGTGGTGTTACATATTTGGAGAACACATTACAGGTCTCACTCATTCAGGCTCATGCGTTTAGTTGATGCAACTTATTTTTAATGTTTGTGTCTTTTGTATCTTGTGTTGATATTGAAAGATAATCATAAAGTAGAGTTAAAGCAGCTTTTTCTGTTTTAAAATCTATATTCTGATTTATTTTCATCTTTTTTCATAAGTAACTTTGTATATCAGCTGACCCCATGAGGGGTCACGACCCAGCAGTTTGGGAAATGATGGTCTTGGGAGTGGTGCTGTCTGTAGTCACAGATAATATGCATCTATTAGAGCAGGGGTAGGCAACCTGTTCCAGAAAAAGCCATGAGGGTGCAGGTTTTCTTTGCAGCCACTGACTCCACCAGGTGATTTTACTGATTAATATCACTTTGAGCAGATGGAATCAGTTAATCAGTGAAATCACCTGGTGGAGTCAGTGGCTGCAAAGAAAACCTGCACCCTCATGGCTCTTTCTGGAACAGGTTGCCTACCCCTGTATTAGAGCCTTATAGTAGAAGGGACTTAAGTCGATTCCCTGAGCTTTCGCTAGAATTCCTTAAGAGGTACTCAAAGATTTCTGGGTGGTATCAGTTTGACTGTAGCCACCCCAAGATTGGCCACACCAGAGAACTTCACAATTGAAAATCCTGTTTTCAGCCTTCTCAGCACCCCCCCCCCACCCCCCACCACAACCCACAACCCACCTACCTACACACTGAATTGCCTTATGTCCTAGATGGCAACCACCAAGGCAGACAACCGGTCCCTCCCCAGTTCTCCAAAGTGGACATCTCTCTATCTGCCACTACTTTGAGATGTTGTTTGCTGCACTGTGTGGGTTTACACCACTCACATAACACAAGAAGTTTAGTTTTCTCATTATTCCATTTGCCCGGATGGCAGATGTGGCACCAGCACACGCTCCCGGACTTGACCTGATTTGTCTTTGGTGTGCAAACATGATTAAAAATGGACAGTTTCCTTGTCATTTCCCTACATCTCTGAAAGAGAAGTTGTTGAAACTGAGAATCGGGACAACGGCCTAACATTTAGAATAGTGCCACTTAAAGGAGAACAGTCTGGCTGTATTGTTTCTTATTCGGTCAGGCCTGGCATGCGTTTTGCCACGCATTGCTGTATCCCCCACACAACAGCCTCCTTCAGTAGCATAGTTAATGTCAAACAAAAGGTGCAGACATGTCCATCCCCACATCACCAAAGTATCCATCTGTCTGCTGGGGCGTGGTGTGTCGTTGGTCTTCTTCAGAAACTAGTGTCCTCAACACTGAGGCACCAGCAACTTGGGCCCATTGCCCAGACAAATGTGTCACATGCCCAAAATATTTCCTCACAATGAAACTGATGCACTTCTTCTGAGTCTCCCTAAAGAACCATCATTTGACCCAAAGTTATTCCAGCGGTACCCTATGATCCTCCAAAGAGACCTCGTATGAAAGACATCTGGACTTTACGTACATATCCAAGTCTCACAACCGTGCAGGAATACAGAAAGCAACAGGGTCCTAAAGACTTGGACCCAGGGTCCTCAACACTGAGACACCTGCGAGTTGATCCTCCATAGACACCTCGTACCACAACTTCCAGTCTTCATCTTCTGTCACTGGTGGTCACCACGGGGTCAAACATACAGTAAGACAGCAAGCACCAGGACCCAGAAGACTTGGACCTTCATTGTCCTGCATAGGTTTCAGTATCACCAAACACCTCTGTCTTGCAACCTCATGACTCCATAAGCTCCTCCTGGGTGTCTCTTCATCTCAGATACTGTTTTTTTTTTTTTTTTACATCTTCTGGCTGTAGGTAGTAGGCACTCAAAACCTACTTAAAAATGGATGTTTGTACAGTTTCTACAAGTTCTGCTGCCCTGTTAGGAAAACAAAACAAAACAAAAAAACAAACCTTCTGGAACATAATGTCCCAGATTCTCTTAAAACTTATTTTCTCCACTTGAGGATTTGGACAAAAATATCTGCCATTTAAAGGTTGGACGCTCTCACGAGATTCATGCAAATGTGTCTGACGCTGATCCCGCTCATTTAACTTCAGCAGCTTTATTTTTATTTTTTTACTTTTCTCTCAGCGAGGCTCGCATCCCACTCAGAGCTTCATCAGTTTCTGACTTAATTACATTTATGACTCATTTCAGCCTGTCACACATTTACAGCTCAGATCCCCGGAGAGCGACAAACATCGCAGTGGAAAAAGACAATTTGATTTTACTGGACGGAGTGCATTTCTCCGTGTGTGTGTGTGTGTGTGTATGTGTGTCTTTTCCTAAAGGGCAGCATCCAGTCTGGAGCCTGTTTGGGCTCAAAAGAAGATCAGCATTTTGTTGACCTACATACAGCGCTCAGAGCTACACTTAAAATGGACGCATCAGCCGTATCTGAAAAGGCAGAAAAAGTCTGTGCCGTATCTCGTGTGTGGTGTGGGGAGGGCTGAGCCTCAGCAACAAGGCGTCACGTCGCGACCCCTCGGAGAGGAGCCCAACGGCCGACTCTCCAGTGGCCCCCCGATCAAAGCCGTCTTCTCTTTGATGGTTTGCACGGCCCCACGTTAAAGTCCACTATTTGGCTTCCAATGTGGACAGACACAGGATAATTTGGACTATGGCAAAAAGCAACGTGAAGATGAGCAAATAAACTTTTGTCACTTTAGACGCTGTTGATGTTTCTAGGAATGTTAGCCAGCGTTTACACAGTGGTGAGAAAGAGGTGTGGCCACACAACAAAAACAGTTACATACACAGAAGAGCTTCTAAACGCTCAGTCTCTCTGGGGTGGACCCCTGGGAGCCGGAGCGTCTCACCTTTGTTTCTCTCTCCTCCAGCAGGGTCTCGAGTCTCTTTTGAGCGGCCCGGCCCTCATGGTCGTCGCTCACAATCAGGATGATGTGGTTCCAGTTGAACTCACGCATCAGGTCGAACCAAACGTGCGCCTGGTGGGAGTAGGGGGGCACTGTCCGCAGAAAGGACAGATGGATGCTCTGAGGAAACAGAAAGTAGGTTTAGGATGGAGTCAATGCTCACAAGGTGTAAATAACAGGACAAAAGCTGCCACAAGCAAAACAAACAAACAAACAAACAAAAAAAGATCACCAAATACTGCAAACTACAAGAGTAGCACTCCACACGGAAGCATTTACATCCACTGTGTCTGCAGCTCTTAAAGGGGTCATAATGTGCAAAGTAGCCGGTTGGTGCTAGTGCTAATCCCATGATTCAGGACACCAGTCCAACACAGCTTACTCCCACAGCCAAGGACGGTACCCATTCACAGCTGGTTGGACTGGAACAATGTAAATGAATGCAATGCATATCGGGTCAACGCAATGATCCGATATGAAAGGTGAGGGGTCGTGGCAAGTGACAAGTCATGGCAAGTGTCAGATCTATTTATCAGAGACCTGAAAAATGTTTGTCTCCAATTTTATAATTGTAATTGATTAGAATTTAATACTATATATTTTCAAGAAAACTGGTTTGCTATATTGACATGCCTTAGTGTCAGGACCTGCCCCAGCCTGGGGTTCATGTCTGGGTTTTCCCCTTATTTGGTCTAGGCTTTCACTGAGGGTTTTATAGTTTTACCTTTCATATTATTATATGTGGTCATGTGTAAGTCTTGGTTTGGTTCTGTTCATTTATGTACTTTGTGTAATGCTTCTGTTACCAGTTTTATTCCGTGCATCATTTATTTATGGTTTAGTCATTCATTGTATTGCCTAGTTCCTGGTTTTGATTTGTTCATCACTTATTTCCTATTTTGTCAATAGTTTGTTTTGTCATGTTTAGTGTATTCACTTCCTGTGTCACGTCCTCTCTTTTTAGTTATCACTGGTCTGTCACTCCTCGATTTGCCACCTTAGTTTTAGTTTTGCCCCTCTGTTTTGTTCGTGTTTTTATGGTTAATCAAGCACGTCACATTTTGCACCGTTGGTTTTTCTGTCATTTAATTATCTTGCCCCAGTTCATGTTGCTTTTGCCTTACTGCACTGTCTTGCACTTACCTTTGTCTTCCCTGGTCACGCCCCCTTCCAGCACTCTCTGCACACCTGTTCCTCATTTCATACTCTGATTCTTCCACTAGTATTTAAGCCCTCACAGTCCCTCACCAGATTGTTGCATGTTGCACTTTCCAGCCTCACACCTTTGTCCTGTTTTGCCTTGTAATATTTCTGACCTTGCCTGTGTTACCGACTTCCGCCTCATCTTATCCCTGAACTCTGCTCGTTTTTGACTTTGCCTCTGCCTCAGCCCTGTGAAGTCCTGTTGCTGTGTATTTTGGACTCCGCCTCAACTTGCTACCTGCCTGTACCTCCACTACGTTGACTGATTTCCTGTGTACCGAACCAATTGCCAGTTACCAGATAAAGTTACTTTTTCCTTACTCCAACACCTGTGTCTGTGAGTCTGCATTTGCCTCCTACAACTTTCAGGGTCAAGCCACCATGACACCATGACACTTAGGGCCCCTTCACACATACAACCCCTGGCAAAAATTATGGAATCACCGGCCTCGGTTGATGTTCATTCAGTTGTTTAATTTTGTAGAAAAAAAAGCAGATCACAGACATGACACAAAACTAATGTCATTGTTGGGAAAGTGTAGTGACACGGACCCACAACAGGGGGCGTAAATGAACGGACAATGGAAGAAGTCAAATTATAACACTTTACTGGTGTGAATGTCACAACCAAACACAGCAGATTCAGAATGTGCAACAGTCAATTAATAAAGGTGTCGTGTGGGCAGGCTCGACGATAGGAGACGCCCGTCTGGAAACGAACCGGAACCACACGATTTCCACCGCCACCTGAACCCGAGGAATACTGGAGCCGCCAAGTCCCGGAGTCCCCAGGTGGCCACCTTCCCGGCGTGTCGGATCTGGTACTGCTGGCAGAAAGCAAAAGACAGTCAAAGGGTGGGTGTGTGAACACCCAGTAACAATGGTGGGAATGCCACCTCCACTTCTCACTCAACACGTTGCAGCGGTCTCAGATGAAAAGGAGCGCCGTCTTGCACAGCCTCCGTAAAAACGACCGGTTCTCCTGCAAACACTCACAATAACAGATTTATAAATCACAAAAGGCTGAGAGTATTACCTCCAGATGAAGATGATATCTCGGCAGTTTGGTGGAGGTGTCTTCCTGCTTTTATACCAGATGTGATGATTAGTGACAGCTGTCACGGATGATGGGTGACAGCTGTCACCACGGCTTGTTCCTGAGGCGGCAGCGCCCTCTCGTGCCTGAAGCCCGCACTTCAGGCAGGGCGCCTTCTGGTGGTGGGCCAGCAGTACCTCCTCTTCAGCGGCCCACAGTCATTTCAAATGGCAACTTTCTGGCTTTAAGAAACACTATAAGAAATCAAGAAAAAAAGATTGTGACAGTCAGTAACGGTTACTTTTTTAGACCAAGCAGAGGAAAAAAAAATATGGAATATGTCAATTCTGAGGAATAAATTATGGAATCACACTGTAAATTTTCATCCCCCAAACTAACACCTGCATCAAATCAGATCTGCTCATTGACATTGACCCTATGCCATGACATTGACCCTATGTGTCTTTTTGCAAGGAATGTTTTCACAGTTTTTGCTCTATGGCAAGATGCATTATCATCTTGAAAAATGATTGCATCATCCCCAAAACATCCTTTCAATTGTCCAAAATATCAACGTAAACTTGTGCATTTATTGATGATGTAATGACAGCCATCTCCCCAGTGCCTTTACCTGACATGCAGCCCCATATCATCAATGACTGTGGAAATTTACATGTTCTCTTCAGGCAGTCATCTTTATAAATCTCATTGGAAAGGCACCAAACAAAAGTTCCAGCATCATCACCTTGCCCAATGCAGATTCGAGATTCATCACTGAATATGACTTTCATCCAGTCATCCACAGTCCACGATTGCTTTTCCTTAGCCCATTGTAACCTTGTTTTTTTCTGTTTAGGTGTTAATAATGGCTTTTGCTAAGCTTTTCTGTATGTAAATCCCATTTCCTTTAGGCGGTTTCTTACAGTTCGGTCACAGACGTTGACTCCAGTTTCCTCCCATTCGTTCCTCATTTGTTTTGTTGTGCATTTTTCGATTTTTGAGACATATTGTTTTAAGTTTTCTGTCTTGATGCTTTGATGTCTTCCTTGGTCTACCAGTATGTTTGCCTTTAACAACCTTCCCATGTTGTTTGTATTTGGTCCAGAGTTTAGACACAGCTGACTGTGAACAACCAACATCTTTTGCAACATTGTGTGATGATTTACCCTCTTTTAAGAGTTTGATAATCCTCTCCTTTGTTTCAATTGACATCTCTCGTGTTGGAGCCATGATTCATGTCAGTCCACTTGGTGCAACAGCTCTCCAAGGTGTGATCACTCCTTTTTAGATGGAGAGTAACGAGCAGATCTGATATGATGCAGGTGTTATTTTTGGGGATGAAAATTTACAGGGTGATTCCATAATTTTTTCCTCAGAATTGAGTGATTCCATATTTTTTTCCTCTGCTTGGTCTAAAAAAGTAACCGTTACTGACTGCCACAATCTTTTTTTCTTGATTTCTTATAGTGTTTCTTAAAGCCAGAAAGTTGCCATTTGAAATGACTTTAGTTTTGTGTCATGTCTGTGATCTGCTTTTTTTCTACAAAATTAAACAACTGAATGAACATCCTCCGAGGCCGGTGATTCCATAATTTTTGCCAGGGGTTGTAGTACAAATAAGTACAACTCAGGGTGAATCACAGCGGAACAGTTCATATGTGCGAACCACGAAAACATTGAGCCGACGGGCAGGCGTGAACGATGCCGCTGCGATGGTTCTGTGCTTGCAGGAACACAGTGCGAGCAGTTGCGCAAAGTGTAACCACATTGCGCAGCTGGTGTGAAAATAAAAAACATTAAAAAATACATGCTACCCACGGGATTCGCACCTGCAATTTCCAAAATCTCTGATTGCCAGTCAGAAACTTTACTACTGATATCATATCCATCCAAACACAGTATGTGTTCTCCAGCTGTGACGTCCAGAACCACAGATCTCCACAGTTGCTGCTGTGGGAGGGACACACCTCCTGTCAGTTCAGCGCACACACCAACGTGTCACTGTGTCTGTTTGCAAAGCCACACTCATGGGGCACTTAGACAAATTTCACATCCAGCTCGACAGTGACTGTCTACTGACTGTTGTTGTGCTAATAGTGCGAATAACCACACATTTTCTAAATGCCAAGTGAGCGGTGTTAGATGTTCGTGTGTGTCAGCTGGAATTTAGCCGACATCTGCCGTGAGAGGGTTCGATGGGCATTCACAGCGCAAACTGTCTTTCAGCTGCTGGTGTGTGCAGTTGTAGCAACAGGTGTATGAGGCGTTAGAGGAAGCTAAGATTTTACACGCATTGCATATGATTCCTGCTTCATGCGCACTTCATGCGCAATTTGACCACATTCGTACTATGTGTGAAGGGGCCCTTAAAAGTGCATAATGTCACCCCTTTAAATATCAGATTTATAATAATAGGAGATTACAAACGCCATAGACCACAAATTACATTCAGTTGGAATATTTATAGACCTTAAAAAGGCTTTTGATACAATTAATCATGACATATTAATCAATAAACTTGAACAGTATGGGATTAGGGGGTTGGTGTTGCACTGGGTGAGAAGCTACTTAAGTAACAGAAAACAGTTTGTGAAGTTGGGGGAATATACATCATCATGCTTGGACAATGCTTGTGGCGTCCCACAGGGGTCAGTATTGGGTCCATAACTGTTTCTAATTTATATAAATGATATTGTCAATGTTTCCAAAATATTAAAATTAGTATTATTTGCAGATGACACAAGCATTTTTTGTTCAGGGGGGGATTTGCAGGAGTTACTGAGGAGGATCAGTATAGAAATGGGAAAATTGAAAATATGGTTTGACAGAAACAAATTATCATTAAACTTAAGTAAAACAAAATACATGTTATTTGGCTATTGTAATACAGACATACAGGTTCAGTTACAAGTCGAGGGGGTAGATATTGAAAGGGTACATGAAAATAAGTTTCTGGGGGTGATAATAGATGATAAGATAAACTGGAAGACTCATATAAAACATATACAAAGTAAACTGTCAAGAAGCATTTCAGTTCTAAACAAAGCGAAACATATTCTGGACCACAACTCACTCCGCATTCTTTACTGCTCACTGGTTTTACCATATTTACAGTACTGTGCAGAGGTATGGGGTAATACTTATAAAGGTACAACACAATCACTATCAGTAATGCAGAAAAGAGCTATAAGAATTATTCATAATACTGGCTATAGAGATCATACAAATCCACTATTTTTACAATCCAAATTCTTAAAATTCACAGACTTGGTTCATTTTCAAACAGTACACATTGTGTATAAAGCAATAAACAATTTACTTCCAGCAAATATTAAAAATATGTTTTTTAACAGATCAGGGGATTACAGTCTGAGGGGGAAATTTAATTTAAAGCATCAGTGGGCACGAACAACATTAAAAGGTTTCTGTATTTCTGTCTGTGGGGTGATGATGTGGAACAGATTGGGAGTGGGGCTCAAGCAATGTCCAAGCATGAACCAGTTCAAACAGCGGTACAAAAATATGTTTTTTTCTGGGTATAGGGAGGAGGAAGGGTAATGAGGGTTAGGGTGCTTCACCCTACCCCTTTTCGGACATGTTGGGTACACAGTAGGAACTTTTTTGTTGTTGTCTTTACTGATCTATCTTGTAATTGTTGTTGTATCAAATGTTCGAAATAAACAGTTTTCATTCATTCATTCATTCATAATATGCAAGAGAGAGAGAGACAGACATACTTCAAATACACTGAATTATTTGGCATTTCATTCATGTCATTTCTTTAAAGTTTTTTTCTTTTTTTAAGTACTTTAACATGAGAGAGAAATAACTTCGCACCTCAGACTCCTCAAACGGGTGCGTAGGAGATAAGGGACAAGCCCAGCTAAACGTGAAAATGAAAAGGTCCCACACTCCCTCTTACTTGCTGTAGAAAAATGTACAGTCCTGAATAAATTTTTCTACAGCAAGTAAGACGGAGTGTGGGACCTTTTCATTTTCAAGTACTTTGTTTAAGCATTACTCCCTTCAGAAATGTTATTAATGAGTCGTTTCAGTTTTCAGCTGGAAACCCATTTAATCACAGCTCCCCTAATGGACGGTGATGGGACGCTTAATCTACAAAGCTTCTGAGGTGGCCCCAGGGGAGTTGTCTGCTTCCTCGCTCTCAGCTCATCCTCTCACTGAGTTTCTCGTGTCCATCATTCACCTTGTCTGAGTAGATGGACATGCGGGTGGTTAGCCCCACCACGGGGATGCGGTAGAATCCAGCGGTGTAGGAAACAGGCGTTGGGGTGAGATGGTCATTGGACTGTGGAGGGTGACTCACCAGAATAGCATAGACCTGCAGAGACACAGAGAAGAAACGATTTGTCATCCCGGGACAGTTATTACCGTCTCTGCACCATGGAGCTCTGACAATCTGTTTTATATCCACCAGTTTGTCCCATAATTTGAAAGGCTCACATGCAAAACCCAGTTATCTCCAACAACAAAGGAATTAATTAATGCTAGTAAAAAAAAAAAAAAAAATACACTACAACAATGCACAAAAATCCCAAATCAAAGAGCTCAAACACAGAAAAAGGTGCAACTTATAAAAAGGTGCGACTCGTGCATACACTGACAATTTTACCTGGTTTTCATTAATATTTAAAGCTACAGTGTGTAAGATTTAGGGATGTTTCACAGCATAATGCAATCTGCAACCTCACCACTAGATGGTACTAAATCCTGCACACTGCAGCTTTATGTATTGTTTATGAATGATAATGTTGGTATCCTAACTGATTACTTTGTGTTTTATTATGTTTCAAGACTAGAGCGGGAAAATTAATGATAACATTTCTAAGCATTTGTTTTAGAAATTATGACTAATGAGGCCCCATTTAGCATAGCACATAGAGTCTTCCTTGTTTAAGGTTAAGGCTAATGTTTAAGGTTTAGAAATGTATCAAAGCAGTGTTTTCCAGTTAGCCATGTGCTGACAAAAACTGATACATACTGGTATCATCCCCAGCCATACATTCTAACCTTTCTTTAATGGTGGCCAAGTGGTTAGTGCACTTGTTTTCAGAGTGGAAGGTTCCCAGTTCAATCCCCTCTGCCACATTTCTCCATGTAATGTGGAGTTGCATCAGGAAGGGTATTCGGCATAAAACTTGTGCCAATTCAACATGCAGATCCACCTTGAATTTGCTGTGGCGACCATGAGTGCACAACAAGGAAGCAGCCGAAGGGACTTACTTTCCTGATCTGTTGTATATTTTGGCCACTTATATGTGCTGACAAGCAAGGAGAGTGTGTTAGAGGGAATATTTTGAGGAGCTGATGAATGAAGAAAATGAGGGTGAGGCCTGAGGAGTGGACACAAAGTGTGCTGGTTCCTATTTTTAAGAACAAGGGTATTGCGCAGAACTGCAGTAACTACAGAGGCATAAAGATACTCCGGTGCAACTAATGTGTTTTTTTTTTTTTCCTCTTCAAGATGAAACCTTAATATTTCAGAACTTATTTTTAATTTTGTAAAATGTGATCGAGGGGAATGTTGTGGACCAAAAAAAAAAAAAAGAAAACGCTTTGAGGTAGATCTGGATCCAGTAAGTTGTTTTTTCTTTCACCATCACTGCAACATAGAGGATTTTTTTATTTTTTAAATGTGCTGAAGGACTTGTTGGCACAAGGGTGAGGAATGGGCTTCACTGAGTAGCCCTTTAGTTTAGTAACAGTAGGAATTATAACCACAAAACTGATGATTTCACCTCTTGTATAATAGTGTAAAACATAATGCAATGCTAAAATACCCTCGTATGAGCACTGCGTTCTTTTATTATTTGCAGTTGTTTAATTATTAAGATCCTATTGTCTCAGAATTTGTACGTTCAAATCAAATAATCATTCGTTCATGTTTTGCAAATCAAGGAATATTTGTAGATCACCCTCTGTGCATTTGCACATATTAATAATGTGACATACTTAACTCCATAGAAAGTTAGCTTTGAGTTAGCAAAAGTTATTGTGCAAGCTAACATCCACAAAATGTCTTGTAAATAACTCCAGAGGTGTTATCAGGTTACAAAAAAAGTGTTGTCAGTTTTAGAAGTGTTTATTTCTCGCTAGCTTTTACATATTATACCAGAAACAACTTCAGCTGTTAGCAAGTAGCTATACTCAGGCTTGGGGAGTAACGGAATACATGTAACGGCGTTACGTAATTAGGATACAAAAAAAGGTAACTGTATTCTGCTACAGTTACAGAAAAAAAAGACATTCAGATTACAGGTATATTTAGTAACAATGGGGATTAGTTCGCAGGATTACAATTTTAATGCTTTTTATGATATTATCTGTATATAATTTTTTTTTCTTTGAAACGAAAACGTCCCTTCATGGACAGCGACATGACGTCTCCTAACCGGGCAAAATATTGATGAAGTACCTGGATGTTAATGCATTTTCAATGGAGATTCGTGACTGAATACACTCAGAAAAATGCTAGCAAAATACGTGTTAAAATGCCATTTGACCTGGATATCGAGCCAGTAAAATTAAATGACATTAAATTATGTCAGGAAAGTATTAAACTTACTCTGACACACACACATTCCCAAATATTAGTGTTGAAAGTTACACGGATCTGCACTGTTCAAGCTGCTGAGGCGTCCTGCTGCAGCTGCTGCTGTTAAACACAGCGCGTCTCCTAAAACCTTTACTCTCTATATATATATATATATATATATATATATATATATATATATATTTTTTTTTTTTTTTTTACACAATTATCCTTTATTGACCGACTTTCATTCATGAACTCAGTGGTGTGGGTGCACATCTCTATGTGTGGGTGTGACTGTGAGCGGCACAGCGCGGGTCATTATAATGTCATTATTTTAAGGTGCAAATTTAAAAAATCCCCAGTCTTGTCGAACAATTTTAATCACTAACGACAAGTATTTTAACTAGACATTGGTCTAGCAGTGGAAAATATCAACTAGATATAAGTGAAGAATTAATGGTCCGTGTCATCGGGCGACACAGGTACGGCAGGAAACATACAGCTGTTTATCATCCAAATATCACAGACAAAGTAACAAGAAGAACCAAAACCACTTACTTATGGAAGGAAACATTGTCTCCCTTGTTCCTCCGTTTGTGGCTTTGCCAACATGCGCAGCTTTCCGGCATATTCCACCTGTTTCTTGAACTTCTATGCACGCAAATCACTAACTTGTCCGGAATTAAAATGGCGATCACGCCTCCTTACTGACAGGATTTACTTAATGGTTTTCATTATGCTGTTGTTCTTATTTTGAAAGTTCAATAAGTGGACTGATATGTTAAACATGGTGCGAATGCTATGTGAAAGACTAAAGTAAGATAATTTTATGTTTACTGAACAAGTAGCAGACTTTTTTTTTGTTTTGTATATTGTTCTGCAAGCCACTTTTAATGACAAATTCATCCGCACACCGCCTGAGTTTTCATTATTCTTCATTTGTTTGGCATTTTTTCTTCAAAATTTAGCAGGTGAACACTGGGTGTGTTTAAAACAATACTGTGGTGCTCTTAATTCATAATGTGAAGTAAAACAGAGCATGCCATGTAAAAGAAACAGTTTTATTTTTGCTTAATAAACTGTACTATGTGGTCAAGGCTATTTATATTTAGTTTCTTTTGTCTGTATTAGCATATTTGATATTGGAGTAATCCAGAAGTAATTGAAAGTAATCAAATTACATTACTTTAATATTATGGTACTTGGATTACGTTACTGATTACATTTTTCAACAGGTAACTAGTAACTGTATCGGAATACATTTTTAAAGTAACCTTCCCACCCCTGGCTATACTAGGAAGCGACGTCACCAGGCTAACCTCGGCAAAATGCCTTGTAAATAAGTTCAGAGGTGTTATTAGGTTCCAAAAACAGCATTTTCAGTTTTAGAAGTGTTTATTTCTTGCTAGCTTTTACATAATATATGAGAAACATGTATATAAACACAAAAAATGAAACAGTTTTGAAGAGACCAGCGACTGACATCACAGTGCTGCTCTACACTGATTGGTTGTCACTCACATCACTCAAAACCAAAACGGATCAGTTTGAAAAAGAATATGACTTTTTAAACCTCTTAAACTACGTCAAGGTTAGCCATCTTTCAACTTGTCCAAAGTCTGTGTCCCAAGAATGTTCCCTGTGAATTTCAAGTCTGGCAGTAAAAGGACAGGAAGAAAAGCCTTCACAATACCGACGGCCATATTTGATGGCCTCGAGTAAAACTTATATAAAATTTTTTAACAGTGAATATTTACATGAACGATACTTGAGAAAATTCTCTCATGGAAAAAGAAAAGAAGAATTTAGGCTCATCTCTGCAGGAAACTCAACCACTGTAGACCCAAAGTGTACAAAAACAAAAAAGAGAAAAGAAAAAGGTTTTCTGCATAGAAACACGGCAGAGATGCTTCTCTTAAAGCCCGATCATGACAAAAGCCTCAAGCGCCAGAGACAGAGGAAGAAAGTTGGCATTTATTTGATATGAGCGGCCCGTATGTTTGGGTCAAAAATGAGGTCTATCATCCAAGGACTGCTTGCAGGCATCTACTCCTCCATCTGCTGCAGCCTTCCCTCTCAGTGGCTGCTTCGCTTTATCTCATCAGATTAAACCCTCTCCTGTCTAAATGAGGCATCCTTCCTCCTCGGGCCGAGGGAGCGCTGAGCCATTGTTCCTTTTTTCAGCCTTGAAGTTTTTTAATTTTTTTTAGATCAACATACGACAATTCACTGGACGTGACAGTGTTATTCGCCAAGTCAGTTTTGATGAGAGTCATTACCCTTTTGGGGGGCATGGGGGGGGGGGTGTTGCACTGAGGCTTTTTGTTCTCATGTAGCCTCATTATATGAAAGCTGCAGACACACAGACTTCACACCTCCATATGCTGTGACCTCGTGTTGATGTGCTATAAAAAAACCACGCTGAGTATGACACGAGGGGACAGTTTATGCCTTTCGTAAAGACCCTGCATTTGCTTGATTTGCAGCACGTGCAGTGCGATGCAATTTGTACAGGAAGCAGCGATTCTCATCATCCATCACATCAAAAATCAGCACTGATGTGATTTTTCACATTATTGTTGCACCACATCACAGCTGCAGCTGAATAAAGGCCAACACAAGCTGGATGGCCGCACTCGGGCCGACTCCTGCCAGAATGCGATGCCAACCATACACACAATGAAAACAGAACCATGGCCAAGTCGTTAATTGTGCACAACATATTGCCTGTTTCACTCCTCACTGCATCCTTTGCACTTCAGTTGATCTGCAGCTGTGCATCATGAAATGTGGCCTCTCATTTCAGATATGCCCCCAAACCGATGGCTGTTTTTGGATGGCTCTGTTGGGAATATTAAAGTTATCACAGATTCAGTGACTCATGCTTTTATTTTGATAGTCTGTATTTCAGCTGACGTCACTCTGGTTCATATCACCTGTCAGCCATCAACCTCCCAAGTGCTCCTCCTTCACTCATTTCCTGCTGGATCCTCTTGTCTGTTCCAGAGTTGGCTTCCAGTCATCTTCAGTCCAACCATAATAATTATGTTTCTTAGCCCATTTTGCTTTATTTGCCTTTTGCTTTGTGACTTTGTTGATTTGCCAGACCTTTGGCATGAAGCAACAAATGCACTAGTGCACGCACCAACCCTGCGCTGACTGTAGTCTTTCCATAAATAATGCACTTTTACCTATTTTTCATAGTTATTTAAAGCTACAGTGTGATTTAGGGGTGCTTCACAGCATAATGTAATCTGCAACATCACCACTAGATGGTAGAATCCTGCACACTGCAGCTTTATTGTTTATGAATCAAAATGTTGGTAGCCTAATCGATTCCCTTATGTTTAATTATGTTTCAAGACTAGAGGGGCCAAATTAAATGTAACATTTCTAAACATTTCTGTTGAAATTGTGACTAACGAGGCCCCATTTAGCACAGCACATAATGTCTTCCTTTTGATGCAAACGCCAGAACAACGTTTAAGGTTTAGAAACATTTCAAAGCAGTGTTTCGAGTCAGCCATGGACTAACAAAAATATTGGCATCATCCCCAGCCATACATTTTATCCATTCTTTAATTCTGGTTGTTTCTTTCATGTTCTGTTGTATATGTTGGCCCCCTTATATGCCCATCGACTTTCTCCGAGAATACGTTTTTACTGTAGCTGATGTTCACATGCAGGTGGGCGTCTCTGGGTGGAGCACGCTAACAAGCACACATGTCCAATCTTCAGCAGGTAGCAAGCAAACTACATGTAAGCAGAACCACAGCTGTTCCTAATGTTCATCATCCACCCAACATACCCTAAATATCCACTAGGGGGCAGACCCATTTATGGAATGTTACAAAGTTATTTTTTTTTTTTTCAATTTATTTTGTCATCAGTTACTATCTGATTAGGTCATTGTCATTATATGCTCATTTAATTTGATATTTTACAAGCTGATAGCCTTCATTGTTTCTGAGTTATTGCTTACACAATGCCACCTGCCCACTCATTCATGTACATGCTGTTGTGCAAAACCTATGCTGCAACACAGGGAATATTTCAGATTTTTTCCCCTCTATTAAAGTGAACACCAAAATGAAAAATCCTATTTCCATGCTTGAAGCTTGCCCTGTTTACCTGTATATGTCAAATCCACAGTATGTTAAAGGGACCCTATTTGTACAAATATAGTTGTGGTTTAATATTAAACACCCTCAAATTCACACAGTTCTGTGCATTCAGAGAAATACTCTCCTGTAAGCTAACTTTGATCTCAAATAGTTTGGTTTATACTTGTGACATGTTTATACTTATGTCACACAAGTCCACATTTACCTTTACATTTAAAGCAATAGGCACAAAAAACACATACTGTCTTGGACTTGTGAACATAGCTTTTTTAAAGCTTGTATAGCTTCAGCATCTGATTATGTTAATAAATATTTTTGATGGAGCATCCTGTCCTCGAACACACAGTACACACCGTTTACTCCAATCAAATATGATTTTGCAGTAAGCTCGCCCCTCCCAACCTACAAAATCACACTCGTGCTACATCATCAGCCGTAGTAACCAACTTAACATATCAGAGAGAATGTGTTTGGGTGTCAGTTGACAACATCATGATTTCCATGTGGAACCTTTTCCATGTGGAAGCAGAGGTGCAGGTGGAGAACCATGAAAACATTTTATGAGTGTTTGCGAACACACACACACAAGCCAAACTAATCTACAGTGAGGCAAATAAGTGTGTTTCCCACCAACAAAGAATGGAGAGGTCTGTAATTTTTATCATAGGTACACTTCAACTGTGAGAGACAGAATCTTAAAAAAAAAAAAATCAGAAAATCACACTTTCATTTTTAAACAATTTCCATTTTATTGCATGAAATAAGTATTTGATACAATAAAAAAACAGACCTTAACTTTTGGTACAGAAACCTTTGTTTGCCATTCGGTACTTTAACGTTTCCCATAATCCCCCTGGTGGCCCCCTTCGCTTCGCACAATGCACTGCAGCGCCAACAGAGTTCCACCATTTCACAGAGCATGTAAACAATGGCGAGCAAGAATGTGGATGGCGTTGATCCAGTGAGTTCACGGGCGATTATGATGATGACAAATTCTCCCAAGTTGAGAAGGTTATCTGGAGGAGGTGTAGCACCTGTGATGGACTTCTGCCATGCCCTGATGTTGTCTTGTTGACCATACTTCATGAGATTTGTTTACATTGTGCCCTGAACTGGAACTCTGCTGAAACTGACCTCTTGCGTGAGTCACGGACCGCAAGACGGCGCGAGATTCACAAATGCAAACAGCAAATTACAGAGGTCAGACGTTTCCTGTAGATCTTGACCAGGTTTTCACACACTGCAGCAGGAATTTTGGTCCACTCCTCCATACAGATCTTCTCCAGATCTTTCAAGTTTCGAGTTTCAACTCCTCCAAAGATTTTCTATTGAGTTCAGGTGTGGAGACTGGCCAGGCCACTCCAGGACCTTGAAATGCTTCTTACAGAGCCACTCCTTAGTTGTCCTGGCTGTGTGTTTTCAGGTCATTGTCATGCTGGAAGACCCAGCCACGACCCATCTTCAGTACTCTTACTGATACGATGCAGCTGTCCTGTCACCTTTGCAGAAAAGCACCCCTAAAAATAATGTTTCCACCCCCATGCTTCACAGTTGGGACAGTGTTCTTGTGGTTAATTTCATCCTCCAAAAAGCTCTATTTTGATTTCATCTGACCACATGACCTTCTCCCGTGCTTCCTCTGGACCATCCAGATGATCACTGGTGAACTTCAAACAGGCCTGGACATGTGCTGGTGTGAGCAGGAGGACCTTGCTGCCTTGCAGGATTTTAAACCATGATGGCCTCATTTGTTACTAATGTAATTTCATGCAATAAAATGCAAATTAATTATTTAAAATCATACAATGCAATTTTCAGAATTATTATTATTATTATCATCATTTTTTAGATTCTGTCTCTCACAGTTGGAAGTGTACCTATGATAAAAATCACAGCCCTCTCCATTCTTTGTAGGTGGGAAAACCTGCAGAATTGACAGTGGATCAAACACTTATTTGCCTCACTGTATAACATCCTGGTGTAAATACGCATGTGTGTGACATCTGAGTGACTGAGATGATACTTAAAGTGTGTTACAGGCTTCATAATTCACGGATCCATTCTGAGTTTGCCATGCTTCAGATGCATGAGCGAGTGGGTTCAGCACCACTCCAAAATACAAAAGTGGAGCAAGATATTAAGGAAGAAATTAAGATATTAAGGGAGAAATATTGGATAAATTGTGCATAGTGCAAATTTTGCTTTTTGTATCACCAGTTATCCATCTTCATGATGAAGTGGCATAGAGGAGGATTTTCTTAAAAAGAAGACCTGAAAGTTCAGCTACAATTTGCCAGAAGGTACATCTGAGATGCAAGCCTGGATTTGATCTGTTTTGCTGAAAGAAAATCCTTCTCTGCTCTACTCCACTGTGAAGCTAAGAGTGGTGATGGAAAATGCAAAGCTTGCACTGTGCACAATTTCTCCAATCACAGCCACAAAAGACTATAACTTCTTTTGGGTTGTCTGGGTGTCTTGGTGGCTTTCCTCACTCTTCTCCTTCTTGCACAGTCACTCAGTTTTTGAGAACTGTCTACTCCACAAAGATTTACCACAGAGTGCCATACTGTTTGTATTTCTTCATAACTGATGTAAATAAAGTCAAGAAATATTCAGTGGCAGCTTTACCATCAGAGAGCCTCGTCCACAACTACCACAAAAGACTCCAAGCTGTCAGTGATGTTAAAGGGGGCAACACACGGTATTAAGAAAAGGAGTATGTATGTAAACTTTTGATCAGGGTCATTTAGGTAGATTCTGTTGTCATTATGATTTAAAAGGAGTTAACACAGTTGTTTGACAAAAATGACTTCACCCAACCACTAACCATGATTGATAAAAAAAGTTTTTTGTGTTATCATTCATATTCTCTAATAAATGGCACAAACTTTTGAGCACAATAACATGTCATTACTATAGCAACCGACGTGGATAAGAAGGAAAATGAGGATTTCCACATGGACACACAGATCACATCTGGTCACTTGTTGCTGTATAATATATACATGATGTGGACAGTCAACCAATGAGATCAGATTTGAGTCAGATATGCAATAAATCAAATCTGAACTGAACAAAGCTAGTCTTTACTAGCGATGTCCCGATCCGATCACGTGGTTTCAGACTTGATCGAAATTGGACGTTATATCCTGATCAGGAATCCAATATAGATTTTATCCTCATTATTTTGATCAGCACTATTTCTGTCAGGGATTGGGCCAGGTCAGGGCGTTGAACCCTTATTTTTCCCCTTTTCGTGGTTTCCCGTCTGCTGTGCCTTTGATTTATTAGTTATTATTTTCATCATGTGATTTTCTGTCATGTTTTTCTTGCCACTTTATTCTTATGATTCACTAGGTATTTCATTTTCATCATATGGTTATTTATTCTTATGATTCACTAGGTATTTCATTTTCATCATATGGTTATTTTCTGTTTTGTCACTTTGTTTTCTTTGTTACTTTTTACTTTGGCCTTTCACTCTCTTCTAGTTTTCAGTCATTGTTTAGTTATCTCTTGTTCTTCTTGGTTATAATATTTGTTGTACTGTTATGTCAGGATTTGTTTTGGTTATTGTATTACTGCCTAGTTTTCTTTAGTCAGTTTTTGTTTAATGTCATTTTAGTATTTTGCTCCGTCTTGTATTCTAGTCCATGTTGCCAGTTCTTGTTTAGTCTAGTCCATGTTCCTGTTTGACTCTTATTCAGATGTAGCTCAGTTTTGTTTTTGCCTCTTGTTCCTACTTCACATCCTGCACCTGCTTTCATGTCCTTGTCTCACGCCCAGTTATTTATGTTCACTTCACATCCTGCACCTGTCATGTTTTTCTCTCACTTTAACTCTGTCTGCTTTGTCTTCTTTCACTCACGCTCTGTGTACCTGTTCACATATCTTTGTCTTTTCTTCACTCCACCTTAAGTTGTCCTCCCTCACTGTCTTGCACAATGAAGTATCTTCGTTCACTAGCCACGCCTCCTTCTTGATTGTTCCTCACGTGCACCTAGTTAACTCCTGTCCTATTTAGTCTCCACCCAGCCACCACACCCTTGCTCGTTTGTTGTCTTTGTACACTCACCAGCGCTTTGTCTAGTCCTGTTTTTGCCGTGTATCCAGATCCTGCCTTGTATTTTTTGACTGCGCCTTTTGCCTTGCCCATGATGTCTGTGTCTGCTCTTGCCTTTGAACCCTGCTTGCCCATGACTGTGTTTTTGCCTGACCCTGTTTGTGCTTCTGCCTCGCCGACTGATCACCTGTGTATCGAACCAGAGCCTGAATTAAAGACCATGAGTACTTCTACATCCAGTAATCCGAGAGTTTGCATTTTGGGTCCAAACACTTCGGGTGCCTGGCACCTGCAAGGCATGACAATTTCAAGCTCATTATTGCAGATTAATGGGCCTTTCACATGTCGGAAGCGTCAGAGGCATCAGGAATCGGTCTAAAAAGCATTATTTTCAATGAGAAGTATTGCTTTTTAGAGGCGTCAGAAGCCGAACTAAAGCGACGCTTCTGACGGAAGTGCGCATTGCCGCTTGTCAGCAGGCTGACGTGGTCAAAGTTCAACCCAATCTTTTTTTATTTTTATTATTTTTTATTGAACAAAAGAAAAAACACAAGTTCAACCCAATCCAACTTTCGACGCTCTGAGCTGTGACGTAGCTTCGTGCTGTCCAATAGGAACGATGCGTCGGGCCAAAACACGGAAGACTAGTGGCAGAAACCACTGATCTGTACAAAACAGGAGCAGTTTTCTGAAGAAAAATCCTTGGAAATGTTATTTGTTGCTTGTTACCTCAAAATTTCTGATTACTGTTTAAAAAAAGTTTAGAACACTTGTAATTAAAATAGCTAAATCAATAAATGGTTCTTTAGAAACCTTTCATCTGTAAATTAAAACCACCTGTTATTTCAGATTAGATCATTTCTTGTTTAACATAAGGAATCTTGGACATGTATTGTTAGACAAATAAAATAACATGGAAATTTGTACATTTTTTAAGTCTGGTAGATTATTACTTGATTGTTCAAGCTACCTCAAGGAGAAGTGCACTGTTTAAGTGATAAATAATAAAATAAAGTGATTAAAATGAAAATATTATATATTTAGCATTTGTTCATTGTTCATTCAGTTTTTTAAAGTATCGGATCAGGACTCAGTATCAGCAGATACTCAAAATCAGATGACTGAATCAGATTGGGGCCAAAAAAAAAACCTGATCAGGACATCCCTAGTCTCTACATTCATCACTGATGTGATTTTGGTTTAGAATTCAAGCAATCAGACTGGCATCTGCTATTACCATCACATCCCGGGGTATACAACTCAAATGCGTCCACAGAAGATAACCAGTGAGACTAGACTTGGAGTACCAATATATAGACCAGTGATTCATTACATGTCACTGTCCTTGAATAACACACTTCTTCATAGTCCCAGTCCACGCAGCTGGAAATAGGTCAGCGTTGGCTAGGGAAGTCTACAATATATTGGTGTCCCACACTGGAAAAATCATAGACACTCATCCCTGACATATTGCAAGATCTGGAGATCAACAACAGCATCGGTAGTCCTCAAGATCTGTGTCAGACTTCTTCTTATTCTTCTCAACTGACAGGGTTTCTGGTGAGTTAACAGAATTGTGTGCAACTAGTCAAAGGACGATAGCATAGTGCAGCCACCAAAGCTCCCTGAGGTTGAAGCACTGAAACATGATGGAGATTCACATTTTTGTCTTTTTAAATTGTTAAATTGTTGTATTTAATTCAGTTTCATTGTGTATACCAGCAGAATATTGGGGTGTATAAATAGCAGAAACAATCTGTGCTTAACTTTAGAAGGTTTTTGGTGATTTATCATGCAACTGCTTTCTGCCGCCTCACAATGGCAATGCACCAACACTGCACCTGACCACACCTCATTTTAAAAGCAGCAAGCCCCAAGCCCATGGGTGCACTGGTAAGTGCACATATATTTGCGCATTCTGCAAACTGTCACCGTGCATTAAAATGAAATCTGCATCAGTTGGAAACTCACAACGACACGTGTTTTGCAGTTGTGCAAAGCACATCTGTAGCTTCTAGTCTTCACGGAACCACCTCTTCTCCTGTCACCACGAGCTTCAGCTGGGCTCAGTGTGAGAAAGTGCACGTTTTTTCGCACAAGCTTAAAACCTTGTCTCATGCACATCTTAAATGACGTGCACTCTTTAACAGTTATGTTCAGGATTCCACGTTTAAAATCCTCACAATTCTACAAATTCTGCCGCTGTGCGCAAAACAGTCTCAACGCCTCATTTTTTTTTTTTACTTCTGCTGACTCGCTGTGAGAGTCGTCCAATCATCTGCGCCAGAGATGCCACCTGTCAGAAGGTGGAGGAGGGGGCGTGGCAAGCAGCACCTTTCAATTTAAAGCAACAAGCGCAGGCTGTTTCTTCAAAACCTGAAGATGGGGTTGGCTGTAAGGTGCATCACCTTGGTAAATTATATGCGCCATTTCTGCACGCAGTCAAAGCGTCCTGTCTGAAAACAGCGCATTTTCCACAAATTTCACCTCAGAAACACTCTGATGTCAGTCTTAACATGACACTTCCTGAGCAGGTGGACGCGCTGGTAGCGGGTGAGTGATGAGAGGAGCAGCAGTGTGACTGAAGTACCTGGCTGGAGATGAGGTCCTCGCACACGGACAGAGCCATCTGGATGGCGTTGGGTTTGTGCGTTACGGAGATGGCAGTCAGCTTGAATTTGTCCCTGCCGTAGACCTGGTTGGCCTGGGTTACGGCATCTTTGAAGACCTGCTCGTATCTCTTCTGGCTCAGCACGGCCCCGATGTTCACGATCTTCGGCTCACAGCCGGCCCGCGCACAGGAGCACCAGAAGAGCACCGCCAGCAGAAACAGACGCATCGCGTGGACCACCAAACAGCACAGTGCAGCCCGGTCGCTTTTCTCCCCGGAGGCGGGTCGGCTCAACCAGCTTCTGGACAGCAGCGCGGCTCAGACACGATCCAGGTGGGCGGCGTGAGTGAGGGAGGGGAGGAAAGGAAAAAAAAGGAGGAAGACTGGTTTTATGTGCAATGCGGAGGAATGTGCATGATCATATTAGGGGCAGGGGTGCCTAGAACGCACTGTCCACCTTTTTCCCTCCCAGCGGTTTTGGAAAAAGTCTAAAGGTGCGCCGGTGTCCTGCTGCAGCCGCTCGTCCGCGCGCTCTGTGCGGACACCCGATGCGTCTCGGCAGCTGCTCGCTGCTCCCGGGCTCCGTGGCTGCTGTCCTTGGTGCTGACAGCTGTGCATGCGCGCCGCGGCGAGGGTGCGCGCTCCCGTCCGTCTTTGCGCGTTGGCGATGATGATGATGATGATGATGATGATGGTGCCTGAGCGAAGGAATCCTGCTGAGCTGATCGTCCCAAACTCAAGAAACAATAAAATAAAACAAACGTATGTGTGCGCTACAAAAAGGCGCGTTCATTGCGCTCTGCGCACCTGCAGGTGCCAAATGAACTGCGGGCAGTGTGCGGGTCAGCTGTGCGCTTTTCAGTGAGACCAGGCGGCTGCGACATTTTCCGCACTGACGGCAGATGGGATGGAGAGGAAAGGCTTTGATCAGATCAAATGGGTTTCGGGTCAGAGTTGAGCTTGTTCGTGGACTTTCATCATGCGGGTCTCTGCGTCAAAACGGACACTCTGTTGCCGCGCGGCAGCCTTTGGAGCGCGCCGAAGTAACCGTGGGCGAATCCACCCGCTCCACGAGCACATTCAACCTCTTTGGTTACCTAGGAAACAAGGATCCCCCCCCCCCCACACACACATACACACACATAAACAGGTACGTGCACACAGACGGAATATTATGTTCTCCATAGTTAAGTGTTTCCATCCCAGCAGGAAGTGTTGAAATGAATCACTTCAGCAAAACGTGTCAGTGCATAAAATGCTTAATTGTATCAAACGGCGCTTTCTTCTTTCATATCCAATTATTAATTGAGTCAAAAATTTTAATATGTCCCCCAGGAGGGTGTGGGAGTGTTTATTACATAATATACGTATATATATATATATATATATATATATATATATATATATATATATATATATATATATATATATATATATATATGGAGGAGCAGATAAAAAAAATAATCAGGAATATAAATTATAAATCACACAACACAGAAATGTCTGATAAATTTATAATGCACATACAAAATTCCACCAGGAAAATGATTTCATTTCATGAACAGGATTTGACTGGCTTTCTGTTAATAACTTCAATATCAAAGGCTTCAGTTTAAAATCAGGTGTTACAAAATGTTTTGGATTGTTTTTTAATCTAAACAAGCTCACAACCAGAATTTAAAAAAACAGCATTCCACATTTCTGTGACAAATGCTTCCATAAGAAGTATTTTATGCTACAATAAGACAGTCTTACCAAAATACATATATATGTGTGTGTGTGTGTGTGTGTGTGTGTGTGTGTATATGTATGTATGTATATATATATATATATATATATATATATATATATACGAGGTCTGTTAGAAAAGTATCCGACTTTTTTATTTTTTGCAAAAACCATATGGATTTGAATCACGCATGCATGAGTTTTTTCACGCCTGTCGGTTGCGTCATTCGCCTGTGAGCAGGCTTTGTGTGAGCAGTGGTCCACCTCTCTCGTCGGATTTTTATTGCGAATAAATGACTGAACGATTTGGAGCTTTGCTGCATCAAATTTTTCCAGAAACTGTGAGAGACCTCCAGGTGGACAAAAAAAAAAAGCAACTCCATGTTGGTCTCACAGGACGGCTTTCAGATGGCTTTCAGATGGCTTTCGGTGGCTTTTCAGTCGTGTGACTATCCGAGAAATTGTGCATGAGCTGGACATGCCAGAACATGTCCCGTGAGGCTTCATCACGGCGTTGCTTTGCGCCATGCGGCTCCACCGCGATGCGCGGAATTCCTCCACACGTCTGTCTCAATGTGCCGAAAAAGTGCAGATGTCCACGTCTTCTGCAATTCCTGTGGAAGTCAGACGATGTCCTGGATCAACACAGCGTCCAGTGTGGAAATGAACGGCACATTCCACTGTTACAGGAGTTTTTGTCATGGAAAGAGGAGGGGAGGAATTCCGCGCGTCATGGTGGAGCCGCATGGCGCAAAGCAACGCCGTGATGAAGCCTCACAGGACATGTTCTGGCATGTCCAGTTCACGCACAATTTCTCGGATAGACACACAACTGAAAAGCCACCGACAGCATCTGAAAGCCGTCCTGTGAAACCAACATGGAGGTGCTTTTGTCCCGTGCCATGAGCGGCTCCGTGGCGCATCCCTCCGCTTCTCTTTCCATGAAAAAAACTCCTGTAACAGTGAAATGTGCCAAAAAAGTCTTGATGTCCACGTCTTCTGCCATTTTTGTGGAAGTCAGACGACGTCCCAGATCAACAAAGCTCTCACTTTGGAAATGATCTGGTTGTTTCAGCGGGGTTTCAGCCTGTCGATCGGCACTCAGAGTGTGCCGCGCTCTCAGACGCTGTGGGCGGTCTTAAAACCGGCTGGAGCACTCCTTAATCTGTGTAATCCCCATAAAATCGTTCCTGAAAGCCATCTGAATTTTCCGAATGGTGTCCACCTGGAGGTCTCTCACATATATGTGAGAGACTCTCACATCTCATATATATGTATATATATATATATCTATATATGTATATATAGATATATATATGTATATATAGATATATATATGTATATATATATATATATAGATATATATATGTATATATAGATATATATATGTATATATATATATGTATATATATATATGTATGTATGTATGTTAAATACATACGTAATACATAATATACATACACAAAGCTACAAAAGCACTAAAACTACAGTTCAACTGGAATACACTAATTAAATTGCAAGTCTAATTTCATACATTTGTACAACCCCAATTCCAATCCATTTGGGATGTTGTGTGAAATGTAAATAAAAACAATACAATAATTTGCAAATCCTTTTCAACCTATATTCAATTGATTACACCACAAAGACAAGCTATTTAATGTTCAAACTGATAAACTTTGTTTTTGTGCAAATATTTGCTCTTTTTGAAATGGGTGCCTGCAACACATTTCAAAAAAGTTGGGACGGGGCAATAAAAAACTGGGAAAGTTGATGAATGCTCAAAGAACACCTAATTGGAAACAGGTGAGTGTCATGATTGTGTATAAAAGGAGCATCCCCAAAAGGCTCAGCCTTTCACAAGCAAAGATGGGGCAAGGATCACCACTTTGTGAACAACTGCATGAAAAAATAGTCCAACAGTTTAAGAACAATGTTTCTCAACATTCAATTGCAAGGAATTTAGGGATTCCATCATCTACAGTCCATAATATAATCACCAACCAACATTGAATGCCCATGACCTTCAATCCCTCAGGTGGCACTGCATTCAAAACCGACATTGTGTAAAGGATCTTACCGCGTGGGCTTTCAGAAAACCATTGTCAGTTAACACAGTTCGTTGCTACATCTATAAGTGCAAGTTAAAACTCTTCCATGCAAAGTGAAAGCCATACATCAAGAACATCCAGAAATGCAGCCGCCTTCTCTGGGCCTGAGCTCATTTGAAATGGACAGATGCAAAGTAGAAAAGTGTGCTGTGGTCTGATGAGTCCACATTTCAAATTGTTTTTGGAAATCATGGACATCGTGCGTGTCCTCTTGACAAAAAAGGAAAAAGACCATCCAGATTGTTACCAGTGCAAAGTTCAAAAGCCAGCATCTGTGATGGTATGGGGGTGTGTTAGTGGCCATGGCATGGGCAACTTATACATCTGTGATGGCACCATCAATGCTGAAAGGTACATCCAGGTTTTGGAGCAACACATGCTGCCATCCAAGCAACGTCTTTTTCAGGGACATCCCTGCTTATTTCAGCAAGACAATGCCAAGCCACATTCTGCACGTGTTACAAGAGCATGGCTTCATAGTAAAACAGTGCGGGTACTAGACTGGCCTGCCTGCAGTCCAGACCTGTCGCCCATTGAAAATGGATGGCGTGTTATGAAGTGCGAAATATGACAACGGAGACCCCGGACTGTTGAATAACTGAAGTTGTACATCAAGCAAGAATGGGAAAGAATTTCACCTACAAAGCTTCAACAATTAGTGTCCTCAGTTCCCAAACACTTATTGAGTGTTGTTAGAAGGAAAAGTGATGTAACACAGTGGTAAACATACCACTGTCCCAGCTTTTTTTAAATGTGTTGTAGGCATCCATTTCAAAATGAGCAAATATTTGCACAAAAACAATAAAGTCTATCAGATGGAACATTAAATATCTTGTCTTTGTGGTTTATGCAATTGAATATAGGTTGGATAGGATTTGCAAATCATTGTATTCCGTTTGTACTTACATTTTACACAATGTCCCAACTTCATTGGAATTGGGGTTGTATATTTTAAAAGCAAAACTTTAAAAACAATGCCAATAATTTATAAAGTGCTTTGGTGCATTGCACATTTGGGCACCCCAACAGTAAAAATACATCAATATTTAGTAGATTCTCCTTTTGCAGAAATAACAGCCTCTAAATGTTTCCTATTGCTTTCAATGAGAGTCTGGATTCTGGTTGAAGGTATTTTGGACCATTCTTCTTTGCCAAACACCTCCAGTTCAGTCAGGTTTGTTGGTTTCTGAGCATGGACAGCATGACTGCCTTAGTAGATTTTGAGCAGTGTTTAGGGTCATTGTCTTGTTGAAAGATCCAGCCCCGGCACAACTTGAAACTGGAATCCATGTGACCCTCAATTTTAACAAGATTCCCAGTACCTGCACTGGCCACACAGCCCTACAGCATGATGGAACCACCTCCAAGTTTTACTGTAGGTCACAAGCGTTTTTCTTGGAATGTTGTGTTCTTTTTCAGCCATGCATACAGCCCCTTGTTCTGTCCAAATAACTCAATTTTAGTTTCATCAGTCCACAGCACCTTATTCCAAAATGAAGCTGGCTTGTCCAAATGTGCTTTAGCATCCCTTTGTTTGTGGCATGTACGCAGAAAGGGCTTCCTCTGCATTACAGCATCATACAGCATCTCCTTGTGCAAAGTGTGCTGTATAGTTGAATGATGCACAGAGACACTATCTGCAGCAAGATCATGTTGTAGGTGTTTGGAGCAGGTCTGTGGGTTGACTATGACTGTTCTCACCATCCTTCACTTCAGCTTAACTGAGATTTTTCTTGGCCTGCCACTTCAGGCCTTACTGCGCCTGCAGTCTTCCATTTCCTCACTGTGTTCCTCACAGTGGAAACTGACAGCTGAAATCTCTGAGATAGCTTTTTGTATCTTTCCCCTAAACCATGATGTTGAACAATCTTTGTTTTCAGGTCATTTGAGAGTTGTTTAGAGGCTCCCATGTTGTCACTCAGAAGAGATGCAAAGAGGGGAAACATTTGTCAATGGCCAACTTAAATACCCTTTCTCATGATTGGATTCACCTGTGTAAGGAGGTCAAGTTTCAATGAACTTACCAAACCAATTTTATTTTATCAGTGCTAAATGTATTCAAAGCAATAAAATGACAAGGGTGCCCACATTTATAAACCTGCCCAATTTTGTTTAAGTAATTTTTGCACACTTTCTATAAAGAAACGTCATTTCACTTCTCAAATAGTGTGTTCGTCTGCTATATATTCAACTGAAATTTCTAATCCAGACAACCAATGATTTATACAGGAAAATAATGAAAATTACCAGGGGTGCCCAAACGTTTGCATACAAATATATATATATATATATATATATATATATATATATATATATATATATATATATATATATATATATATATATATATAAGACACTACACTGTAAATATAAACAACTGATTCCTTATTAATACAGCTAATTATTCCAAATTTTCCTGTAATGTTGTTCCATCTCCTCTCTTCCTAAACATCGATGGACGAGGCACAAATGGAATCTTTCACAGTCGTACCTGCACGCTGTCAGTTTGGTTGCGGCCTGAAGCTGAGTGTCAAACACCACACACCACATGCTCAGCGGCGTGTTGTGTCACGGCCGTTGTTGTTTTCCCCTTTTTACTCTGTGTGTGTTTAAAAAAAATCTGTATGCGTAAGAAGCTTCAATAAATATTTTTTTCACCCTTTGCCAACATGAAATTTCCAATCTGGTGTGTGCCGCTTTCCCGTCACGGTCCAGTTCTTCCGCCTCTCCGCGGTGTTTGACATGGATTTGTTGATCGTTCCCCTGAACGCTGCTTTTGGTGGCGTGTTAGCACGAGCTTGCGTGTGCTGGCATATCTTTGTGTTTGGCAGGAGGCAACAAGGGCAGTAAGAGCGGCGCAGGGTTTTATGATGAAATTCAGACGCAATTTGAAGTCTCCAATCTCTGGAGCAGAGAGAGAAAGAGAGAGCCAGAAGAAGAAGAAGAAGGAGGAGGAGGAAGAGGATGGGTAAGAGGAAACGAGGTTGCAAGAAGGATCAAGAGGAGCGCAGAGACAGTTAATTGCTTCATAATACAGTCAAGGTTGAGCAACGTGTTTGCTGAACAACCCCTGTGGGTGTGTTTGCATCTGTGGTTGCACCGTTGCATCTTGTGCATGCTTTTGTGTGTGTGTATGTGTGTGTGTGTGTTGGTCTGCATAATTACTCTCGTTCCTCTGCAGCCAGCTGCTATAGCTGCAGGTTTTTTGCCAAGCTGACATTCATCCATTTGAGATAAACAGCTCGGATTTGTTTGGTTCGCACGGTGCACTGCATGCTTCTAAAGACGGCCGCGCAATGACGGGGAGGTGGGGTGGGGTGGGGGAGGGGGCACCCCACAAACAGGAGCTGATCTGAGAGTACGTCCACTGGTTAGCACGGTTTGGCAAGAAGTGAGGAGGGGTTACATCATCATCGGAAAGAGAGAAAGAGTGATGGAGAGATTAGCTGCTGAAAATATCAAAACAGTTTAACCTTGATGCTCTCAGTATCACTGCTGCATGAGTACGTGTCAAACTGCAGCGTAATGGCCCCAGACCTGATTGATTTTCACGTGTTGATCTCCACAACAAATTGAATGAGCCAGAATTCCAAAAAGGAAGCAAATCGACCATGGTGCGTTCACGCCACAGTAAGTAAATAAATGGAAAATGTTTAAGTTGTGACATTTACATGAACATCAAACCTTCATGAACATGAAAAATGAAAGCATCTGGTTTTCTGCTATGTTCAGTTTTTGAGACACTCCAGGCAGATTTACCAAACGGGATCATTGCATTGAAGTCTAAGACATGTTCAGTGACTTGTAAATGTACAAGTGTCCATCCCCTGACTTGTCTCAAGAAAACTGGACTGTAAAAGTGATGATTTGTATTTTGTGTGTGTGTGTGAGATGGAGGCCAGCAGGAGTTGCTGTCCATGTGGTAGTCAACAGGCCTCACTCCCCAGACAGGACAAGGGATCCGCTGGCCTCTCAGACAAGAGCCCGGGTTTTAGCCGACTGATCAAGGCGTCCGCCTCCCATGTCGGAGACGAGTTTGCATCCGAAGTGGAGCAAGTGGGAGGAGTCAAACACAACAACACAACACAGAGGAACCGCTACATGTTCATCTCTCCCTCATTAAAAAAACAGATACAATAAGTATCTGGGTTACTGTTGTCATGACACTATAATGTAGTGGTCAATCATGGCGAGGAAGATGGCCTCTTGGTTGATTCGGGTTAACGTGGGAATGTCGTGCAAACACACGGCCATTGACTGATCTTTAGACTGGTTCGATCGGGGTCTGAGGATCTGTTGCAGCCTTCATCCACCTTCACAGCTGCTGAGTTACAAGCGGTCACCTCCTCTGCCTGATCCACCAACCCAGGGGCTTCTTTTTTTACTGGAGCCCTGTTAGCCATCCTGTTTTCAGAGTTCCTGTTGGGCTTTTATGATTACTGGAGCAGCCGTCGGGTGGACAAGGTCCCCACCGTATTTCACCCAAACAGGCTCAACTCAATCCATTACCCAGGTGTCATGATGTGGAAGAGGTGTTGGACTTTGACACCCTGTAGTGGTCATTACCAGTACCCTGATAGTGAGTACCAGTTGCTCCAGGTGTGCATTTTTTGTGCAGGTCTTGCATGGCAGCACCCTGACACTAGTGTGTGTGTGTGTGTGTGTGTGTGTGTGTGTGTGTGTGTGTGTGTGTGTGTGTGTGTGTGTGTGTTAAAAATGTACAGTTTTGAGCCTATCTACACCAAATTTGGGGTCCTGACAGCACAGGATTCTGTGTCAGGATAAAATATGTTTATTGCACATTTAATGCAATATGATCGTTTCTTCTTCTATTTGCTTTTAATCGACAGGCAGCCATGCTGTTGGTATAACGGCACTGTGGACTAAATGTAAAGAGGTGGAGTGTTGGCTTGAGTCACTGAGGTCACTGAGCTGTGGATCTAATACAGTGCATCCAGAAGGTATTCACAGCGCTTCACTTTTTCCGCATTTTATGTTACAACCTTATTCCAAGATGGAGGAAATTCACCCCCCCCCCCCCAAAAAAAAAAAACAAATTAAAATTCTACTCATAGCACCCCATAATGACAACATGGAAAAAGATTTTTATTGGAAATTTTTGTAAATTTATTAAAAAAAACCCCCTCAGAAATCATAATATTCACATTGAATTTAAAGGACATGATTTTACTACAAAGAAGCCCTAAGTCATTTAAAAAATGAAAAAATTCAACCCTGTAAATGTTCAAGGGTACAAATCTTTTGGTGATACTTTATTTAAAAAATGGAATAGTACAAATGTTATATACAAAGGGATAGAATTGTCAAATAGAGATTAAAGGGATTGAATTCTTGTTACATAAATGAATAGAATTCACATATAATACACATTAAGGAAAGAATTTGCTACACATGCTTTAATGTTTCCAACGATTAAAGTATTGAGTTTCCCTATTTAAGCACCTTACTTGGTAAAAGAAGTTGGTGCTATCAGGACGAACATCAGAGTGAGACGAAAAACATTTCTTCACATCCCAATTGATTTATCCTGAATATATCATAAACGTTTCTTCACAACCTAATCGATTTATCCTGCAGTCAAGATGGCACAAAGAAGGAATACCGCCACGGTATATTATTTCATTGTTCAGCTTCTTTATCCAGTCCTGTATTTTATTTCATTTTTATCCTCACGGTAATATTATCTTTTAAACTGCCACAAAAACACCTCAGCAGGTTTCAGCGGTCGTCAGCATATGACACGTGTCTCATAACTGATTAATGGATATATGAATATAGCAAACATATGAATATATGTTTGCTTTTTAAGTGTTATATTGAGACCCATTTTAGCATGAATTTAAAGATGAATCAGTTAATTAGATTATTTTGAAACAGTTTTTGACCATTAAGAGGTTTTTTTTTTTTTTGTTATCCGCACTGTCAATATCTTGCTTTATTTGTTAGTTAGTCGGTCCTTAAACAGTTTTGTTGGTATAGGATCAAATAAACAGGTTGTGCTGTTTGTTGACATTACGAGTTTTGTAAAAGTTTTGCAAAATACATAACATATATATATGTACATATAATGTAAACGCGAATATTAATACCGCTAAATACGAGGTCTGTTAGAAAACTATCCGACCTTTTTATTTTTTGCAAAAACTATATGGATTTGAATCATGTGCACTTGCATCAGCCAAGCTTGAACCTTCGTGCACATGCGTCATTCGCAACCAACAGGCAGGTATAAAGTTTGCATTAATGTTATCTTGGTTCTTCCTGGGTGGTTCTTATGGCAACTGATCCAATCCCAAGCAAGGACTATTTGTATATAAAAATGTATTTCCTAAAATGATACATTTTGGGTTTCAAATGAAATTTATGTAGCTTTTTACCCCTCGAAATCCTCAAAAAGCTTCGCCCCCTGAGCCCCCCACGAGGGAGTTGCTGTTGTGAAAGTGTCGTGACACGGACCCACAACAGAGGGCGGTAATGAACGGACAATGGATAAGCCAAAAAGTAACAATTTAATGTTGTGAATCGCACAACGAAGTACAGACAATAACAATATGGTGGAATGTCAATTATACACAAGGTGACGTGTGGGCAGGCTCGAAGATAGAAGACGTCTGGCGAGAGAAGAGCCGGATCCCACACAGCTTCCACCACCAATGGATCTGAAGAACACCGGAGCCGCCAAGCCCTGCGCCCCAGGTGGACACTGTCTTCAGCAGTCAGACCCGGTACTGCTGGCAGAGAACAGAAACAGTATTGATGAGTGCGAGTTCGCACACTCAGTAATCCCACAGTCTGTGTTTAGTTTGGAGGGAGCACCTCCACCTCCAATCACACACTCGTGCAGCTCCTGTCTAACCACTTATCTGGTTGGGGTGTGAAGCGAAGCCGTCGCTGATCACACCAAACGCCAATCCCACAGATAAGGCAAACACCACAGGAAAACGGCTGCAAAAGAGTTCAGACTAATATTCAGTTTTAAGTCAGCAGAGAAGTTACCTGAATGGTAGCTGATTTCTCGACAGGGAGGTGGAGTTGCAGGCCGGCATTTATGGTGGTGGTGATGTGAATGAGTGACAGCTGGTGCTGATAACGAGTGACAGCTGTCACTCCCGGTTGCTAAGACACCCTCTCATGCTTGAAGCCCGCACTTTAAGCAGGGTGCCATCTGGTGGTGGTGGGCCAGCAGTACCTCCTCTTCAGCGGCCCACACAACAGGACCCCCCCCTCAACGGGCGCCTCCTGGCGCCCGACCAGGCTTGTCCGGGTGCCGGGCGTGAAGCTCCTCTTCACCCAGGAGCGTTCTTCGTGTCCATATCCTTCCCAGTCCACCAAATACTGGAATCCCCGGCCCTTTCGACGAACGTCCAGGAGTCGGCGCACAGTCCAAGCCGGCTCCCCGTCGATGATCCAGGCAGGCGGTGGCGCCAGTCCAGGGGCACAGAGGGGAGAGGTGTGGCAGGGTTTGAGTCTGGAGACGTGGAATACTGGATGTATCCGCAGTGAAGCTGGCAGCTTCACTGCGGCTGGACTGAGGACCTTCACGATGGTGAAGGGTCCTATAAATCTGTCCTTAAGCTTCTGGGATTCCGTTTGTAGAGGTATGTCCTTTGTGGATAACCAGACCACCTGCCCGGGCTGGTATGCAGGGGCCGGGGAACGCCGGCGGTCTGCATGGGCCTTAGCCCTCGTCCGGGCTCTGAGCAGGGCAGAGCGGGCGGTACGCCACACCCGACGGCACTTCCTCAGATGGGCCTGGACCGAGGGCACCCCAACCTCTCCCTCCACTAGCGGAAACAATGGGGGCTGGTACCCCAAACACACCTCAAACGGGGAGAGGCCGGTGGCAGATGAAACTTGGCTATTATGAGCGTACTCGATCCAGGCCAGATGGTCACTCCAGGCCGTCGGGTGCGCGGAGGTCACACAGCGGAGGGCCTGCTTCAGTTCCTGGTTCGTCCGCTCTGCCTGCCCGTTCGTCTGGGGGTGGTACCCAGACGAGAGACTGACGGTGGCCCCCCAGTTCCCTGCAGAAACTCCTCCAGACCTGGGAGGAGAACTGAGGACCACGAACCGAGACAATGTCCGATGGAATCCCATGCAGACGCACGACATGGTGGACCAGGAGGTCTGCAGTCTCCTGGGCCGTCGGGAGCTTCGGGAGAGCCATGAAGTGGGCCGCCTTGGAGAACCGGTCCACTATCGTGAGGATGGTAGTCATGCCCTGGGACGGCGGGAGGCCCGTGACAAAGTCCAGGCCGATGTGAGACCAGGGGCGATGAGGCACGGGCAGAGGCTGGAGGAGGCTTTGGGCCTTGTGGTGGTCGGCTTTGCCCCTGGCACAGGTGGTGCAGGCCTGGACATACTCCCGGACGTCGGCTTCCATAGACGCCCACCAGAAGCGCTGCCGGACCACTGCCATGGTCCTTCGCACCCCTGGATGACAGGAGAGCTTTGAACCGTGACAGAAGTCAAGGACCGCAGCCCTGGCCTCTGGTGGGACGTACAATTTGTCCTTCGGACCTGTCCCCGGGTCCGGGCTCCGTGTCAGGGCCTCCCGGACGGTCTTCTCCACGTCCCAGGTAAGGGTGGCCACGACAGTGGACTCGGGGATGATGGTTTCAGGGGGGTCTTACAGCTCGGTCTTGACCTCCTCTTCATGCACCCGGGACAGGGCGTCAGATCATTGGTTTTTTGTCCCGGGGCGGTAGGTGATCCAGAAGTCAAAACACCCGAAGAACAGTGACCAGCGGGCTTGCCTGGGGTTCAGACGCCTGGCGGTCCGAATGTACTCCAGGTTCCGATGGTCCGTGAAAACTGTAAATGGTACCGATGCTCCCTCCAACAGGTGTCTCCGCTCCTCAAGAGCCTCATCACCGCAAGAAGTTCCCGATTGCCGACGTCATCGTTCCTTTCAGCCGGGGTCAACCTGCGGGAAAAGTAGGCACATGGATGGAGAACCTTGTCGGACTCCCCGCTCTGGGATAGCACTGCTTCTATCCCTGAGTCAGAGGCGTCCACTTCAACTACGAACTGCCGATTAGGATCGGGCTGCACCAGAACCGGTGCAGTCGAGAACCGGCGTTTCAACTCCCTAAACGCGGCTTCGCACCGATCCGAGCAGGTGAAGGGGACTTTTGTGGAGGTCAGGGCTGTCAGGGGCTAACTACCTGACTGTAGCCCTTGATGAACCTCCGGTAGAAATTTGCAAAACCGAGGAACTGTTGTAGTTTCCTACGGTTTGTTGGTTGGGGCCAATCTCTCACCGCCGCAACCTTGGCCGGATCAGGGGCGACGGAGTTGGAGGAGATTATGAACCCCAGGAAGGACAAAGAAGTGCGGTGGAACTCACACTTCTCGCCCTTCACAAACAGCCGGTTCTCCAACAACCGCTGTAGGACCTGACGTACATGCTTGACATGGGTCTCAGGATCCAGAGAAAAGATGAGTATATCGTCTAGATATACGAAGACAAACCGATGCAGGAAGTCCCGCAAGACGTCATTAACCAACGCTTGGAACGTCGCGGGCGCATTGGTGAGGCTGAACGGCATGACCAGGTACTCAAAGTGACCTAACGGGGTGTTAAATGCCGTCTTCCACTCGTCTCCCTCCTGGATCCGAACCAGGTGATAAGCATTCCTAAGATCCAATTTCGTGAATATTTGGGCTCCATGCAGAGGCGTGAACACTGAATCCAACAGGGGTAACGGGTATCGGTTGCGAACCGTGATCTCGTTCAGCCCTCTGTAATCAATGCATGGACGGAGTCCGCCGTCTTTCTTGCCCACAAAAAAGAAACCAGCACCCATCGGGGAGGTGGAGTTCCGGATCAACCCGGCAGCTAACGAGTCCCGGATGTAGGTCTCCATTGATTCGCGTTCCGGACGTGAGAGGTTGTACAGCCTGCTGGACGGGTACTCAGCGCCCGGTATCAAATCAATGGCACAATCGTACGGACGGTGTGGGGGCAGCGTGAGTGCCAGATCCTTGCTGAAGACGTCAGCAAGGTCATGGTACTTGGCTGGCACCGCCGGCAGATTGGGGGGGGACTAAAACCTCCTCCTTAGCTGTCACACCGGGTGGAACTGAGGATCCTAAACACTCCCGGTGGCAGGTTTCGCTCCACTGAACCACAACCCCAGACGGCCAGTCAATCCGGGGATTATCTTTCAACACCCATGGAAAACCCAAAATCACTCGGGAGGTAGAAGGTGTTACATAAAACACAATCTCCTCCCTGTGATTCCCAGACACCACCAATGTCACTGGCTGTGTCTGGTGTGTGATTAGTGGAAGAAAGATGCCATCTAGTGCCCGCACCGACAATGGTGACGGTAAGGCCACTAGAGGGAGCCCAACCTCCTTTGCCCATCTGCTATCCAGCAGATTCCCCTCCGACCCCGTGTCCACCAGTGCTGGGGCGTGAAGGGTTAGATCCCCGCTCAAGATCGTGACTGGGAATTGTGCACATCTTCGGGGTTTCCCCGCGTGGGTGTTGTGACCCACCCTTAGCCCAGTCTCTAAGGACGAGTGCTGCTGTTTTGACCGTTTGGGGCATTCTCTCTGTGTGTGCTCGGTTGAGCTGCAGAGAAAACACTCTCCACGGATCAGCCTCCTTTGTCTCTGATCTGATCACTTTTTGGCCCTGCTCGTTTCCATAGCAACATCAGCAGGGGGAGCTGTCGTCACGTGGAGAGCCCTGGCTGTGGAGCGTGGGGAAGTCGGCTCCCTTTCGGACCCGGGAGGAAGAGGGACGGCTTGTGCCTGACCACGCCCCTCGTCTCGCTCCCGTCGGTGTTCTGTTAATCGGTTGTCTAACCGTATAACCAGGTCGATAAGCCCATCTAAATCCCGCGGCTCGTCCTTCGCCACCAGGTGCTCCTTAAGGACCAGAGACAGTCCGTTTATAAAGGCGGCGCGGAGCGCAACAGCATTCCAGCCGGCTCGCACTGCCGCGATGCGGAAGTCAACTGCATACTTCGCTGCGCTCCGACGCCCCTGCCGTATCGACAGCAGCACGCTTGAAGCGGTCTCTCCTCTATGAGGGTGGTCGAACACCTGTCGGAACTCCCTCACAAACTCAGTGTAAATTGTTAGGAGCCGTGAATTCTGCTCCCAGAGCACCGTAGCCCAGGCGCGTGCCTCTCCTCGAAGCAGATTTATAATGTAAGCCACCCGGCTAGCGTCTGACGCGTACATGACGGGACGCTGTGAAAAGACGAGCAAGCACTGCATCAAGAGGTCCGCGCACGTCTCCACACAGCCTCCGTACGGCTCCGGAGGGCTTATGTATGCTTCAGGGGAAGGTGGGGGGGTTCGTTGAACGACCAGTGGAATGTCTGTCTCTGGCATTTGGTCAGCAGGAGGAGGTGCTGCAGCCGTGCCCTGAGCATGTGCTTCCACCTGGGCGGTGAGAGCCTCCATCCTACGATTGAGAACAATGCTTTGCTCGGTGGCTAACTCCAACTGAGCAGTAAAAGCGGTTAAGATGTGCTGCAGCTCACCTAACATGCCTCCTGCTGGCGCCTGTGCACCTCGCTCTTCCATTGACTGTTCAAGCGATGGTTGACACCCCTCGGGATCCATGACGCTGGCCGAGAAATCCTGTTGTGAAAGTGTCGTGACACGGACCCACAACAGGGGGCGGTAATGAACGGACAATGGATAAGCCAAAAAGTAACAATTTAATGTTGTGAATCGCACAACGAAGTACAGACAATAACAATATGGTGGAATGTCAGTTATACACAAGGTGACGTGTGGGTAGGCTCGAAGATAGAAGACGTCTGGTGAGAGAAGAGCCGGATCCCACACAGCTTCCACCACCAACGGATCTGAAGAACACCGGAGCCGCCAAGCCCTGCGCCCCAGGTGGCCACTGTCTTCAGCAGTCAGACCCGGTACTGCTGGCAGAGAACAGAAACAGTATTGATGAGTGCGAGTTCGCACACTCAGTAATCCCACAGTCTGTGTTTAGTTAGGAGGGAGCACCTCCACCTCCAATCACACACTCGTGCAGCTCCTGTCTAACCACTTATCTGGTTGGGGTGTGAAGCGAAGCCGTCGCTGATCACACCAAACGCCAATCCCACAGATAAGGCAAACACCACAGGAAAACGGCTGCAAAAGAGTTCAGACTATTATTCAGTTTTAAGTCAGCAGAGAAGTTACCTGAATGGTAGCTGATTTCTCAGCGGGGAGGTGGAGTTGCAGGCCGGCCTTTATGGTGGTGGTGATGTGAATGAGTGACAGCTGGTGCTGATAACGAGTGACAGCTGTCACTCCCGGTTGCTAAGATGCCCTCTCATGCTTGAAGCCCGCACTTCAAGCAGGGCGCCATCTGGTGGTGGTGGGCCAGCAGTACCTCCTCTTCAGCGGCCCACACAACAGTTGCCCCTCGACCCCACCCGGGGCCCTGCGGTCCACTGGACCCCCAACTCAAGGATTTGAACTCCCCCTTTCACATTCCTATATACGGCCCTGACCACTTTCATTCCGATTTATTTCACATTGGTGTTGAAACCTGGTGGTGAGAATCTTTCAGTATCTCATGATTCGATTCTGGTTCATGGGGGACACGATTTGATTCCAAAATGATTTTCAATTCGAAACTATTTTCAATTCAAAAACTGAGTTTTCGTTCTAAATCAGTTCAGAGCTGCTACTTGTTCTGCTTTTGAAATGAAAGAGTCATTGGATTTGTTTATTCTTTATGCACGATCAGAACTGGCTGGAAGCTGGCTAAAGTGATGCAGTGTGAACACGTCCTCATGGATTCATATTTGTTCCTTGTTTGTGTTTGCAGATGATGAGAGAATGTGAGGAAATGATGCAGCAGCTGATCGGTCTAAAGAGTGAGTTACAAGCACAGCTGTCAGCCTTACCACAACTCGTGAAGAAGGAGCTGCAACGTGAACGGCAGGACATGATCAAAGTGCTGACCTCCATGAAAGATGTCTTGACGAACGACATGGTCTCTTGTCGGAGACAACTCCAGAAGGATGTCTCCTCAATGACTGAATTCTTTAAAATGGAAGTGGAAGCAAAAAAGAACTGCTTTCAGCAGGAACTTGACACCATGATGCAGAATTCAGAAGTGGAATGTGAACAATTGCAGAGAAACAAACAGGCACAAAACCACCTGTTCCTGGAGGAGGTAAAGAAAGAGCTGTCTGCTATGAAGGATTCCTTGAAAAAGGAACTATCAGTGGAAAGGGAAAGATTAATGAAGAAGCAGGACATGATCAGGGAAGTCGTCCGTAAAGAGCTGGACGCTGTAAAGGCTTGCTTTAAAGACGAGCTGAAGACCATGGAGCAGAGTTCTCCAAAGAAGGTGGAGGAACTCTTGTACCCGAAGGACCTGGATCACATCAGTCTTTGCCTGCAAAAGGAGATGATCACCAAAGAACAGACTCTGAGGGAGGAGATGGCCACCTTGGCGACTAAATTCCAGGAAGAGATGGAATCCAAGCAGGCTCGTCAAGACGAACTTTTGAAAGCCATCGAAGACCTCCGGCTTCAGAATCAGCAGCTGAAGGTTTGATGTTTTACTAATGAATTTACTCAGCAACCATGGCTCACTGTTTCTTATTGCTTTCAAATGAACATGCAATGTTCTTTTTTTTTTTTTTCTTTTTTTTTTTAGGAACTTGTTTCACACAAGACTGAGACCAAAAGCTTCTGGAGGTGGTTGTGTGAAACATCATCAAGGGCAATGAGATGGCTGTGGAGCTTTATTTACTGAACCTGAAGGACCAACCAGCCTACGTTAGCTGTTTGAAACACTTTGGTGCATCTCTTGGCTTCAGCTTAACCATTTCATCAAGTTAAAATCAAGCCATCATCAACCAGTTCATAGTAGATTTTCATCGATTAAGAGATCCTTGTTGATGTAGTCGTATCTTTTATTTTAAAAATCCATTCTCAGTTCATATCTGTTAATTGTTGCATCCTAATTTGTAATAAAAGTCACCCTTTTCTATAATTTGTCCCCTTAATTTTGGGCTCTGAACATGTACAAATGTATAATTCCTAAATGGTTGATGTGATGTTTCTGTTGATGTTTCTGTTGATGTGATCATTTTATTATGCAAACAAACCATATGTATAGATGCAGTATGAACATATATAATATATTTTTTTTTTCCTTTAAGAAAAAAAGCTTCCATTAAATTTCACATAAACTGTGGATGTGAAACACATAGATGCCCTATTTGTATACTAGTCATGAAAAAGCACAGTGGTGTGGAATAACTCACATGATGCTTCATTTTCCAACCAAAAGGCAGGAAGGAATAACAAAAGGCAGCGTGCAGAGCATGTTTATTCTCTCTTTCTGCCTCAGGCTCTTCAAACCCAACACATTTTCTGTTGCACTGCAAATTCATTTGAATTCAGTCATTTGAAAAGATAAAGAAGACTTTCTCTGTCACTTTTCTTTTTTTTTTAAATCAGGAGCTCATTCTTTTCACCTTGTTTGTCGAACGCTGCCCAAATTTCAAACATGGGGGAAATAAACTGCTCGCCGCCTTCACGCTTCTGCATTTTAATGTTTTGTGCTGCAGCTCTCCTCATTTCAGGCGTCGAGCATTGCTTCCTAAGCCTGTTAATAAAACTCTTTCCCTCCACTGCTCAGGAAGATATTAATTAAAAATACATGTATATTTTTGTCAGCATCTGCACATTAGTTAAAGTGACATAAATAAAAAAATCTGATGAAAAGCAGGTGATGGAGAAATTTCAATTCAATATATTTTAATTTGATTAGTGCCAAATTACAACACCCCAAGGCGCTTCACACAACTAAGGTCTAACCTTAGAAAGATGATTGGCTGTCAGAAGTGAGCCATTATTTTGTGTTTTTCTGTCACATTTTTACATTTGGAGAAGCTCTGAAATTTTCCCTTAGTTGGCAGTAGGAAAAAAAAAATCAAATATTTTATTTATTTGTTCTTTTGCCTGCCCCTTGGTTACTGGAGGTCACCGCAGTGAATCCCTTAGACATTTATGTCAGATGCCCTTCCTGACGCAGTTCCATTACCATATTTTCTTAAGACACACTCCAGCGCGACTTGTATCCTGAAAATTCACACATTCATTATTAATAATAATAACCATATACGAGGGCTGTCAATAAAGTTATGGTCCTTTTTATTTTTTTCAAAAACTATATGGATTTCATTCATATGTTTTTACGTCAGACATGCTTGAACCCTCGTGCGCATGCGTGAGTTTTTCCACGCCTGTCGGTGACGTCATTCGCCTGTGAGCACTCCTTGTGGGAGGAGTCGTCCAGCCCCTCGTCGGAATTCCTTTGTCTGAGAAGTTGCTGAGAGACTGGCGCTTTGTTTGATCAAAATTTTTTCTAAACCTGTGAGACACATCGAAGTGGACACGGTTCGAAAAATTAAGCTGGTTTTCAGTGAAAATTTTAACAGCTGATGAGAGATTTTGAGGTGATTCTGTCGCTTTAAGGACTTCCCACTGTGCGAGACGTCGCTCAGCGCTCTCAGGCGGCGTCATCAGCCTGTTCAAGCTGAAAACCTCCACATTTCAGGCTCTATTGATCCAGGACGTCGTGAGAGAACAGAGAAGTTTCAGAAGAAGTCGGTTTCAGCATTTTATCCGGATAGTCCACTGTTAAAGGAGATTTTTTTTAATGAAAGACGTGCAGACGGGTCCGCGCGTCGGGACGCAGCCGCCGCGACGCTCCGCCACAGGAAAAACACCTCTGTTGAAAGCCTTAAGGACAAGTTGGAACATGTCCTGCCCGTTAAACAATTTCTCATATACTCACTCCACTGAAAGCCATCAAAAGCCGCCTGGATTTTACAAATGGTTATCAACACGGAGGTGTTTTTCCTGTGCCGCCGCACCGGATCCGTCCGCACGTCTTTCATTAAAAAAATCTCCTTTAACAGTGGAATATCCGGATAAAATGCTGAAACCGACTTCTTCTGAAACTTCTCTGTTCTCTCACGACGTCCTGGATCAATAGAGCCTGAAATGTGGAGGTTTTCAGCTTGAACAGGCTGATGACGCCGCCTGAGAGCGCAGCGCGACGTCTCGCACCGTGAAAAGTCCTTAAAGCGACAGAATCACCTCAAAATCTCTCATCAGCTGTTAAAATTTTCACTGAAAACCAGCTTAATTTTTCGAACCGTGTCCACTTCGATGTGTCTCACAGGTTTAGAAAAAATTTTGATCAAACAACGCGCCAGTCTCTCAGCAACTTCTCAGACAAAGGAATTCCGACGAGGGGCTGGACGACTCCTCCCACAAGGAGTGCTCACAGGCGAATGACGTCACCGACAGGCGTGGAAAAACTCACGCATGCGCACGAGGGTTCAAGCATGTCTGACGTAAAAACATATGAATGAAATCCATATAGTTTTTGAAAAAAATAAAAAGGACCGTTACTTTATTGACAGCCCTCGTATGACTATTCATACAGGACTTTCCCATGAATCAAAGCACTAAACAAAATAAACTCTAATAATAAAAGAATAAATGCCAATAATAAAAAAGTACACTTCAATAATGCATAAAAGAAGACGTGATGATATAGAAAGAAGATGCAACTTATACTCCAGTGCGATTTATATATGGCTTTTTCCTCTTCAAGGGGCATTTTTTAACATGTACAACTTATACTCAGGTGCGACTTGTACTCTGAAAAAAAAAAACAATTTACATGAGATTAGATGTGCAGCTCCTAGAGTTCCAAAGTGGTCTTCCAGCCAAGAACTATTCAGGACCTGATCTGCTGAAGACCAGATCAATAAAATTACCATTTATTAACCCTCTGGGGCCAACGCCGTCGTATACGACAGCTGAGACCAAGCTTTACTAAATTATAAATAACGTTTTAATGATATGAGATAGAAGCTTACTTTTTTAGCTGAAAAATGAACTCCGCAGACTTTTGAGCCACCATCCATCATCTTTGTACTCCTCATAGAAGCTGTGTGATGATGTGAGCAATGTGAGTGTCCAATCGGAATTGGTTCACCGTCACATAGTTTTCCAAAATCCAATCATAGGGCAGATTCACCTCACGTGACACAACAAAGATTGTTTTTAGGAGTGATGTGTTACTAGTTTATAATAGTTTGCCGTGTGTTTTGAATAAATGTGTGTGGAAAATTATTTTCTGCTTTACTTTTTCCTTTCTTACTTCTGATTGTAAACCTTTGTTAGTAAGTAAGTCCCTTCGGCTGCTCCGTTGTTTTGCACTCGGGGTCGCCACAGCAAATCCAAGGTGGATCTGCATGTTGAATTGGCACAGGTTGTTACACTTATAAAACACAACAATAGCATATATATATATATATATATATATATATATATATATATATATATATATATATATATATATATATATATATAAAGTACAGCTTGTCCTGAAAAAAAGAGACATAAAACTTGATTGTGGGATGCAGGGAGAGCTGTTAACACCAATAATAAAACATTTATGCCAGGTGAGTGAACTGTCCAAAAAATGCCCTCGGACCCCAGAGGGTTAAAAAAAATAAATAAATAAAAAAGACCAACTGGGAGAGGACGTGATGTAGGCAGTGAAGATGGCAGCTTCGGTTGTGAGCTCCGTGTAGAAGCCAGCCTTTCTACTTTTATAAGGGCGTGTTCCACTCGCTACCTTTGCTGAAACTACACTACACTTTTGATTTTAAGATACCATATCTGAAAATAATATTGAGAATGCCCACGCACCAGCAGAAACTCAACCTCCGCCATGGCGCTAACAAAGAAAGCACAGCTAAACCTAGTGATGCTACACCGAACTCTCCTCCTTCACCACTGCCCACATCAGAGACGGGTAAAATAAATGATCAAATGGCTGAGGACATCGCTAAGATATATGCACTTTTGAAAGAATCTTCCAAGAAGCAAAATCACAAGCTGTCCTCCATAGAGGCATCAACAAGGGCCGTGGATACTAAGCTAACGGAGTTAACAAACCGTCTCTGAGACACTGAGTCTCATATTGCTTTTCTTGAAGATGCTAACGCCACACTGGAAGCTAATCCTCCGGCCACCCGAGCGGAGATTGAGGGCTTGCTCGAGAAAATAGATGACATGGAAAACAGATCGCGCCGAAAGAACCTACGTTTTGTGGACTTTCCAGAAGACTGTGAAAAGTCCAACACACTCACTTTCATGCGCAAAGTTATCCCGGAGCTGCTGAATATTGAATTTGCTGGTGGGCTGGAGATTGAACGCGCGCATCGGACCTTCGGCAGACGAGCTCCCGGCGATAACCCACCCAGAGCCATCCTCATTCACTTTCTGCGCTTCCAGGACCGGGAGCGTGTTATAGAGGTGGCGTACAGGATGGGGAAGTTGGATTGAAATGATCATCATATTATGATTTTTCCAGACTACTCCAGACGGGTCGCGGAGAAACGGGCAGCGTTTAAATAGTGTAAACTTCTGCTACACCAGAAGAAAGTCGCCTTCACACTCAAATATCCTGCTGTGCTGGTCCTGAAGCTGACGTCTGGTAAACAAGAGTTTACAGATCCCAAGAAAGTGCTGAACGTGATCGCTTCAATACCGTGAGTGGACATTGATTTGAATGAAGGTATGGACACAGACTATACAGTTTCAGCAAAGGACCTTCAACGTTATTAAGGAATTTCTATTGAATTTTTGTTTTACACTTTACTGAATACAACAGTCCTTTGCCCTTGCTCATAGCTTTTTCAAATGTACAAGGCTGCTGCTTTAGCGCATCACCCTGAGTTTGTCACATTGTTTACAGTCATGATCATAGAGTTTTTTGGTTTAGTTGATGCTATTTTGGGGCATCATTGGGTGACTATTGTTCTGGGTCCCCATTTACATAATGCTATTGTTATACGCTTATCCCTATATTTTTGTTGTGTTTTTTAAATTTTTGTTTCTGTCTTTTAGCCAGTGAGGAAGTCTTTGGTTGTGAATTGTAGTAACTTTTGGATTGCAATACGCACTGATTATGATGCTGGCTAATTCCCAAAGCACTCTAAATTTTTTAACCTGGAATGTTAAAGGTCTTAATCACCCAGTCAAAAGGAAAAAGGTCTTAACATTTATAAAATTAAAAAAGTAGATGTGGCACTACTCCAGGAGATCCAGCTGATTGATACAGAATCAAAAAACTCTGTCCAGACTGGGTCGGCCATGTGTATGCTTCTTGCGGCAACAGCCAGAGCAGAGGGGTTGCTATTCTTATCCATAAGCACTTGCACTGTTGTGAAAGTGTAGTGACACGGACCCACAACAGGGGGCGGAAATGAACGGTCAATAGATGAGCCAAAAAGTAACAATTTAATGTTGTGAAATGTGCACAACTAAATACAGACAATCTCAGAATATAATTACAGTCAAATCACAATGGTGACGTGTGGGCAGGCTCGAGGATAGAAGACGTCTGTCCGGAGAAGAGCCGGAACCACACGATTTCCGCCACCACCGAACCTGGTGAATACTGGAGCCGCCAAGTCCCGAATTCCCAGGTGATCACCGTCCCCGACTGTCGGATCTGGTACTGCTGGCGAGAACAAAGACAGTCAAGTGTAGGTGTGTGCACACCCAGTAACAATAACGGTGGGAATGCCACCTCCACCTCTCACTCTATAACTTGCAGAGTACTGTAGTAATTCCTCAGGGGAAAAGAGTGCCTTCTAGCGCTCTCTCAGCTTCCACCGACAGAGGTACCGGTACTCCTGCAAACACTCACAATATACAAATAATATTGTAACACAAAACGGCTGAGGATATTACCTCCAATGAAGTATGATATCTCGGCGATGAGGTGGAGATGACGTCTGGGTTTTATGGAGTGAGATGATGAAGAATGAGTGACAGCTGTCAAGAAGTAATGAGTAACAGCTGTCACTCCCGGCTGTGTTCGTGGCGGCAGCGCCCTCTCGTGCCTCAAGCCCGCACTTCAGGCAGGGCGCCCTCTGGTGGTGGGCCAGCAGTACCTCTTCTTCTGGCGGCCCACACAACATGCACCTTAAATGTCTTAAAGAGGTCAGTGATGAGTCCGGGCGACTGGTTATAATCCTGGTAGAGAGCCAAGGCTGCAAGTTCATCATAGCAAACGTCTACGCTCCAAATTCAGTCGACCCCGCATTCTATGCACAATTCGAACATAAAATTAGTGAAATGGGTAACTATCCTATTTTAACAGGTGGTGATTTTAATCTGGTCATGGACAACACCCTAGATCGCAACATCCTCTCACAGCGCTCCCGTAGGTCCGGCTCTATACTGCAAGACGTGCAGTGCCCTTGGCCTGGTCGATATTTGCCGGTTATGTAACAAGGGTTACATTCCTCTGCTCACAATGCATTGTCTAGGATTGACTATTTTTTTGTGTCAAAATCCTCCGTCTCCTCAGTAAACTATAGTTCCACTGGTAACATAGTACTCTCCGACCATGCTCCTGTCTATTTACATATGGCCTTGCCATGTCATCTTAAAAAATGTTCCAGATGGAGGCTTAATTCAAGTCTTCTTCTCAACCCTGAGTTTCTGTCCTCCCTAAAAGCAGAGATTTCCCTATATGTTGAGACAAATTGGAGCACAGCCCCCTCAACTAGTGTGGCCTGGGAGGCCTTTAAGGCCTTTATAAGGGGCTTTGTTATCCAGTATGCTTCATTCAAAAAAAAAATCTGATACATCTAAACAGATTGATCTAGAGAGAAAAATAGCTTTATCTGAAGCTGCATTCAAGCACAATTCAAACTCTGCTAATCTGTCATCTCTTGTAAAGCTTAAGTACGAACTGAACTCAATCCTTACACAAAAAGCAGAATTTTCTCTGTTCCGTCTTAGACATAAATAGTTTGAGGAAGGGGATAAAGCAGGCAAAATGTTAGCCAGATACATCAAAATGAAAGAAGCGCAGATATCATACCTGCAATCAGAGCACAGGACAATTCTATGGTGTCAGATCCGAATGAAATCAATTAAGTTTTTAGAGAATTTTACACCACTTTACTCATCTGAAATGCAAGCAGAATTTCAAGAGATCCATGGTTTCTTGTCTTCTCTTTCTTTACCGCCCTTGACCAAGGAGCAAATAGACCTACTTGACGCTCCTATAACCAAAGAGGAAATTGCAAAAGCAATTAAAAGTCTTCCTACTGGCAAGGCACCAGGCTCTGATGGATTCACTGTAGAATTTTACAGGGCCTGTGCTGACGAACTCTCACCTTTACTTTTAGAAACCTTCACAGATTCATTGGAAGAGGGCCACCTACCCCCCTCTTTTAGGGAGGCTTTAATTTTTCTTATTTTAAAAATAATTAAGATCCATTAGACTGTAAAAACTATAGGCTAATTAGTATGATAAACTGTGACTGTAAAATTCTTTCTAAAATTTTAGCATTAAGATTGGACAAAGTTATGCCCGTTCTCATACACCCTGACCAGGTAGGCTTTATTCGGTCCCGTGGTGCTTCAGACAACATTAGGCGACTCATTGACACCATATGGTCACTCCAAAACGACCCCTCACTCAAACATCTCTCCCCAGCAGCAGCCCTCTCCCTGGATGCCGAAAAAGCATTTGACAGGGTAGAGTGGCAATATCTCTTTGCTGTCCTGGAGACCTTTGGCTTCGGTCCAAAATTTATCTCCTGGATCAAACTTCTATATGATGAACCCGTAGCTTCAGTGACAACAAACCGAATCACATCTCAGCCTTTCAGACTTTACAGGGGCATGCGCCAGGGCTGCTCATTAAGCCCCCTGCTATTTGCTCTAGCATTAGAGCCATTAGCAGTAGCTCTTCGCAAAGAGTACAACTTTCCAGGTATTGAAATTCACGGCAAGACCCACAAGATTATGTTATAGGTAGACGATGCCTTAGTACTGATTACTCAGCCACAAAAATCAATCCCAATTCTTCTTAAAATTATTAATACATTCTCACATTTCTCTGTCTGGTTATAGAGTTAATTGGAGCAAGTCAGAGGCTCTCCCTCTAACATCTTACTGTCCTAAAACACTGTTCACAACAGGGGATGGCACAGATTTTTGTTGGCCCCAGTTAGGAATTAAATACCTTGGAATTCTATTTCCCCATAATCTATCGAATATAATTCAAATTAATCCAGAGCCTTTATTAGATCATTTTACAGCAGACATTGAACGATGGTCTACTCTTTTTCTGTCTCTTTGGGGCCGGGTTAATGTTATTAAGATGATTAGTGCTCCTAGATTTAATTACCTTCTACAAGTCCTCCCTCTTAAAATTCCAGCTGGTTATTTTAGGCAATTTGATAGGCTGTGCAATAGGTTTATATGGAATGGCAAACGCCCTAGATTGAAGTTGAAAAAAATTACAAAAACCTACAGACTTGGGAGGTCTTGGTGTCCCAAATTTAACTCTATACCACTACGCCTTCAGCCTCTGACATATAATTCACTGGGCCCTCCCACCAGAGAGAGCTCCCCCTTTTTTGATCTAGAGAGTTATCTGAGTAGTCCTCTCCCCTTAATTCATCTTACTACCATGAAACTTTCCTCTGAATTTCAGACACACCCAGTAATATCATTTTTACAGCATGTATGGAAAAGGATCTCTGCTATATTGGGCACTAGCTCCCATCTTCATTCATTAGCCTCCATTTGGCTAAACCCAAGCCTACGTATTGAAAAATCACCATTTATTTGGAAGCAGTGGGTTAGGAAGGGCATTCTTATGCTAAGAGATCTTTATGAAGGGGGAACCCTCAAATCATTTATGGATTTACAAGCTCAATATGGTTTACCTCAAAATCAATTCTGGAAATACTTACAACTTCGACATCTGTTATGTCAAGTCTTTGGATCTCCCACAACCCCTCCCTCTGTTTTAGAGTGGCTGACTCAGACACTGGACATTATCGGTAAAGGTTGTAAAGCCTCAATTTTCTATTTAATGCTTCTCAAGAGCTCAAATAAAGACCTTCATACCCTCAAACGAGCATGGGAAATAGATCTTAATGTTCAATTCAGTGATGTTGAGTGGACAAATATTTTACAAAATGGAAAAAAAAGATTTTGAATAGATTATACTGGACACCACATCAAATGTATAAAGCAAAGCTTATACCCTCTGCAAACTGCTGGAGGTGTTTGCAGGGGGAAGGTACACTCATCCACATGTTGTGGGATTGTCCACAAATTCAGTGCTTTTGGTTGGATCCATCGACATATTGAACAAATTGTTAAACATAAAGTGTCATTTTCTCAGAGGCTTTTTGTGATCAGGGATCCATCACCTTTGCAAGACTCCCTGTTTAATGATAAGGAATAGACTCAGACTGTCTTGTTGTTGGGACAAAAACTTACTATCCTACTGGAAATCTCCAACAGCCCCTCCGGTGGCTCAGTGGCTCAGGGAGCTGGGCAAACTAGCTGCATTGGAACGCCTTTCATATAAACTACTGGACAGAATGGACTGTTTCTATCTCAAATGGAATGCCTATTTTTATCACAATTGACAACCTGATCAACTCTATGTGAAGGAGATGTGTTGCACTACATGAGGCAAATGGTGGTCACACCAGATACTGACTGGTATCCCCCCCCCCCCCCCCCCCCCAATAAAACAAAACTGCACCTTTCAGAGTGGCCTTTTATTGTGGACAGTCTAAGGCACACCTGTGCACTAATCATGGTGTCTAATCAGCATCTTGATATGGCACACCTGTGAGGTGGGATGGATTATCTCAGCAAAGGAGAAGTGCTCACTATCACAGATTTAGACTGGTTTGTGAACAATATTTGAGGGAAATGGTGATATTGTGTATGTGGAAAAAGTTTTAGATCTTTGAGTTCATCTCATACAAAATGACCAAAAGTGTTGCGTTTATATTTTTGTTGAGTGTATTTGCAAAATTGCCAAGTATATGGGTTCAAATCCCACTCATACTACCAGTCTGTGCCATTGGACAAGACACATAATCTTCACTGTCTCAGTCCACCAGCTGTAAAAAGGGAACCAGCCTCAGCTGCAGTAACATGCAATGGACTGGGGTCCCATCCAGGAGGAGTCAGCAACTCTCATCCACTTTGTGCCACATATGCTGGAGATAAACACCGACCCAATGAGCTTCAGGGCCAGTATAGAACTTCATTAAAAACTGACTGAGTGCAGTAACTCCTGCTGCAGATCTGATCAAAGTGTATGTATGCAGCCTGAATCCAGGAACCCCACTGGACAAACTAATATTCAGCACATGTACATAAGTTTATAATGTGCTGCTTCTGCAAAATATATATTTCCTAAATGAAGTGACACAGTAACTGTCACATTTTCTTCCAGCAACCAATACACAGACCTTTTCCATATTGCCAGATAGAAAGACAGTAAGTACCAAGTGGAAGTGAAAAGAAGCATAATTGTTTTAATTAACATTCTCTTCAGCTATTAACTCTCACAGCCTTGGCATGACTGTCATAAACAGTTAGTATCAAAATCATCTCTTGCTCTGGATCCCAGTGCTGTGACAACTCGTTCTGACATGAAGATATGTTGCCCTCCACTGACTGTCCTCCACCTACACCTCAGCAGAGTTGGGCCGATCTGTAGTATAGCCGTTCCAGAAGTTTGTTTGCCATCAGGCAAATAATGTGGCTCTTATCAGGCTGAGAAACAAACTCAGAAATAAGTGCAGGCAGCCAAGGACACAAAGACATTCAAACCGAAAGCAGGACACATAACCCACACAGAGAAATGCACACATTAAATGGTCCACCCACGCAGAATTATTCCAGACTCATGTACCACCACGTACAGAAGTATTCCAGACTCATGTACCACCACGTACAGAAGTATTCCAGACTCATTCACCACCACGTACAGAAGTATTCCAGACTCATGTACCATCATGTACAGAAGTATTCCAGACTCATGCACCATCACGTGCAGAAGTATTCCAGACTCATGTACCACCACGTGCAGAAGTATTCCAGACTCATGTTCCACCATGTGCAGAAGTATTCCAGACTCATGTTCCACCATGTGCAGAAATATTCCAGACTCATGTACCACCATGTACAGAAGTATTCCGGACTCATGCACCATCATGTGCAGAAGTATTCCAGACTCATGTTCCACCATGTGCAGAAGTATTCCAGACTCATGTACCACCATGTACAGAAGTATTCTGGACTCATGCACCATCACGTGCAGAAGTATTCCAGACTCATGTTCCACCACATGCAGAAGTATTCCAGACTCATGTAGGATATGTCAGGATATGTCCTTCAATGCGCATATTAAGCAAATATGTCGGACTGCTTTTTTGCATTTGCGCAATATCTCTAAAATTAGAAAGGTCTTGTCTCAGAGTGATGCTGAAAAACTAATTCATGCATTTATTTCCTCTAGGCTGGACTATTGTAATTCATTATTATCAGGTTGTCCTAAAGGTTCTATGAAAAGCCTTCAGTTAATTCAAAATGCTGCAGCTAGAGTACTGACAGGGACTAGAAGGAGAGAGCATATTTCACCCATATGCAACGCGTGGAATTCCTCCACACGTCTGTCTCAATGTGCCGAAAAAGTGCTGATGTCCAAGTCTTTTCACAATTCCTGTGCTAGTCAGACGGCGTCCCGGATAAAACACAGCGTCTAGTTTGGAAATGAACGGCACATTCCACTGTTACAGGAGTTTTTGTCATGGAAAGAGGAGCGGAGGCTTCGCGCGTCGCAGTGATGCCGCATGGCGCACAGCAACGCCGTGATGAAGCCTCACGGGACATGTTCTGGCATGTCCAGGCACATCCACAATTTCTCGGATAATCACTCGATGGAAAAACCACCGACAGCTGTCTGAACGCCATCTCAAAGCCATCCTGTGAGACCAAAACGGAGGTGGTTTTGTCTCGCTCCAGTAGTGAATCCATCGTGACGCGCAAAGCCTCCGCTCGGCTTTCCATGACAAAATCTCTTGTTAAAAGTGAAATCTGCCAGAAAACGGTTGATGTCCAGCTCTTGTGATAACCAGAGAAATGGCACACGATGGTCACAGATCCACACAGCCATCCATTTAGAAATGAAATGGTCATTCAGCCTGTCGATGGCGGCTTCGGAGTGTGGCACGCCCCACAGGCGCTGGGGGCCGTCCTTAAAGCGACAGTAACACTCCTTATTTTCTACCAAGCCCATAACATTTTCACCGATAGCCAGATACATTTTTCTAATGGTTTCCAGCTGCCAGTCTCTAACAGTTTCTGAAAAAATTCTGATGGAAAAAAAGCCCAAATCATTCCGCCATTTCCTGACAATGAAAATCCGCCGAGGGGGCTGGACCACTCCTCACTCAAAGCCTGCTCACAGGCGAATGACGCAACCGACAGGCGTGGAAAAACTCACGCATGCGCACAAGGGTTCAAGCTTGGCTGATGTAATCACACGTGATTCAAATCCATATAGTTTTTTTTAAAAATAAAATGGTCGGTTTCTTTTCTTGCAGACCTCGTATATATATATATATATATATATATATATATATAATAGACCTCGTACAAGGTGTATTAGAAAAATATCCGACCTTATTATTTTTTTAAAAAACCATATGGATTTGAATCACGTGTGATCACATCAGCCAAGCTTGAACCCTCGTGGGCATGTGAGAGTTTTTTCACGCTTGTCGGTGACGTCATTCGCCTGTGAGCACGCCTTGTGGAAGGAAGGAGTGGTCCAGCCCCTCGTCGGAATTCCTTTGTCTGAGAAGTTGCTGAGAGACTGGCGCTATGCTTGATCAAAATTTTTTCAAAAACTGTGAGGCACATCCGAGTGGACACCATTCGATAAATTCTGCTGGTTTTCGGTGAAAATTTTAAAGGCTGATGAGACATTTTGGATTGTTTCTATCGCTGTAAGGACTTCCCACGGAGCGGGACATCGCTCAGCGCTCTGAGGCGACGTCGTCATCCTGTTTCAAGCTGAAAACCTCCAAATTTAAGCCTCTGTTGACCCAGGACGTCGTGAGAGAACAGAGAACTTTCAGAAGAGGTTGGAATCAGCAGTTTATCTGGACATTCCACTGTTAAAGGAGATTTTTTTTAATGAAAGACGTGCGGACGGATTGGCGCATCGGCTCGCAGCAGGCACGGCGCGCCCGCCACAGGAAAAACACCTCCGTTGGAAGCCTTAAGGACAAGTTGGAACATGCCCTGCTGTTAAACAATTTCTCAGATACTTACTCAACTGAAAGCCACCAAAAGCCGCCTGGATTTTACAAATGGTTATCAACACAGAGAATGGGAATGTGTGTGTCAGAGTAAGTTTAATACTTTCCTGACATAATTTAATGTAATTTAATTTTACTAGCTCGATATCCAGGTCAAAATGGCATTTTAACACTTTTATTATTTTATTTTGCGAGCATTTTCTGAGTGTGTTCAGTTGCGAATCTCCATTGAAAATGCATTAACATCCGGGTACTTTATCAATATCTTGCCCGGTTGTAATCCTGCGAACTAATCCCCATTTTTACTAAATATACCTGTAATCTGAATACGTCTTTTTTTCTGTAACTGTAGCGGAATACAGTTACCTTTTTTTGTATCCTAATTACGTAACGCCGTTACATGTATTCCGTTACTCCCCAAGCCTGTGTACCACCACGTACAGAAGTATTCCAGGCTTATGTATCATCATGTGCAGAAGTATTCCAGGCTCATGTAACACCACGTGCAGAAGTACTCCAGACTCATGCACTACCCTGAGGCATCTGCATCAATTTGACCAGTTAATGCTTAGCCTAGGCTCGTGTGTCATACATCACACGGACAAAATGAGGAACCTTGGGTTAATTTCTATGCCCCGTGCGGCACTTGCCCCGCGAGGCAGGGCATATAGCATCCGGGTTGTCCGTCCGTCCGTCCGGCCAGCCAGCCGCAATTCGTTCGCTGCAATGTAGCTTGGCACCTATTGCTCGCAAAAACTTCATATTTGGTGGGTACATGCCTTGGAGGAGTACTTCGCATGGGTTCAAAGGCCAGTGACCTTGACCTGCTTTTCAAGGTCACCAATGGTCACAACTGTCAAATCCTTTGCCTCATGCACCGCCACGTGCAGAAGTATTCCAGACTCATGCACCACTACATGCAAAAGTATTCCAGTCATGGACCACTACTTTTGTCAAACTCTGGCAATATCTGTTTAATTGTGTTGCAGTGTAGTGACTTCTAACACTCAGAAACAGCCCATTTTTTTTAAAGGCTGCATGCTTTTTATGCTTTTTAAATGTTTCAGTCTGCAGCTCATCACCAGGACATGTAATGAAAGTTTGAACATCCTTAACCAACTGAAGTAATTTCATTTAATGTCTCCAGACTTTAAAATGCACCAAAGTGCTTTGAGTTGGAGAATCAGCCATGTGTGAAAGATAAAGTGGGAGCAAAGAGGAGGAAACAGCAGAAGGCGCATGTCACACTTAAACATCCTTTCACCTTTTGCAAGATTGCATCACGTTTAAGTGCAAACGTCTCTGAACGCCTCTGACTTTATGTTGGACAGAAGCCGTTACGCTGTCTCGTGTCAGCGTGAAGACGTGTACTGTGAATGAAGCTCACTCGAACACACTGAGCCAGCAATCGATTCTGGTGGTACAGGGCTCAGAAAGTTAAATAGAGTTAAAAGAGTCAGCTCCTGCATGAGTCATCCACAGATGGATGGCTGCCCATCTAATGGGTTTCTCATGTCGTAAAACCTTTCCTTACTTATGGATACGAAATCCTCTCAGAAACCTGAAGTATTCATGCTACAGGGAACAGAAAGAAACTTCCAGATTCCAGTGTCCATCTTTTCTTTGAACATTTGACTGTGAGCTTCGTGACACTAGAATCTTGCAGACTGAGCTTCGTGAAACCAGACCTCTGTAGACCGTGAGCTTTGTGCCACAAAAACCACACAGACTGCGAGTTTTGTGACACCAGACCTCTGCAGATTGCGAGCTTCGTGAAACCAGACCTCTGCAGACTGTGAGCTTCATGCCACTAGAACCCCACAGAATGCAAGTTTTGTGACACCAGACCTCTGCAGACAGAGTTTCGTGACACCACACATCTGCAGACAGCAAGCTTTGTGACAATGGAACCCCGCAGACTGTGAGCTTCCTGACACTAGAACACCGCAGACTGCGAGCTTTGTGACCACAGACCTCTGCAGACTGCGAGCTTTGTGACACAAAACCCCTGCAGACTGTGAGCTTCGTGACACAAAACCCTTGCAGACTTTGAGCTTCGTGACACAAAACCCCTGCAGACTGCGAGCTTTGTGACACTAGAATCCTGCAGACTGTGAGCTTCGTGAAACCAGACCTCTGCAGACTGTGAGCTTTGTGGCACTAGAACGCTGCAGACTGTGAGCTTCGTGACACCAGACCTCTGCAGACTGCGGGTTTCATGCGACCAGATCTCTGCAGACTGCGAGCATCGTGACATTGGAACCCCGCAGACTGTGAACTTTGTGACACTAGAACCCCGCAGACTGTGAGCTTTGTGACACTAGAACCCAGCAGACTGTGAGCTTCGTGACACCAGACCTCTGCAGACTGCAGGTTTCATGAGACCAGATCTCTGCAGACTGCGAGCATCGTGACATTGGAACCCCGCAGACTGTGAGCTTTGTGACACTAGAACCCCGCAGACTGTGAGCTTCGTGACACCAGACCTCTGCAGACTGTGAGTTTCATGAGACCAGATCTCTGCAGACTGCAAGCTATGTGACACTAGAAACCCACAGACTGTGAGCTTCATGACACCAGACCTCTGCAGACTGTGGGTTTCATGAGACAGACCTCTGCAGACTGTGAGTTTCATGAGACCAGATCTCTGCAGACTGCGAGCTACGTGACACTAGAAACCCGCAGACTGTGAGCTTCATGAGACCAGACCTCTGCAGACTGTGAGCTTCATGACACCAGACCTCTGCAGACTGCGAGTTTCATGAGACAGACCTCTGCAGACTGTGAGTTTCATGAGACCAGATCTCTGCAGACTGCAAGCTACGTGACACTAGAAACCCGCAGACTGTGAGCTTCATGAGACCAGACCTCTGCAGACTGTGAGCTTCATGAGACCAGACCTCTGCAGACTATGAGTTTTATGACACTAGTACCCCTCAGACTGTGAGCTTCGTGACACTAGAACACCGCTGACTATGAGCTACATGAGACCAGACCTCCACAGACGGCAAGCTTTGTGACACTAGAACCACGCAGACTGCAAGCTTCTTGCCAGACCCACAAAGACTGTGAGCTTTGCAACACCAGAACCCTACAGACTGCAAGTTCCATGACACCAGAACCCAGCAGACTGTGAGCTTCATGAGACCAGACCTCCTCTGACTGTGAGCTTCATGAGACCAGAACCCTGAAAACCATGAGTTTTGTGACACCAGACCCTTCACAGACTGCCAGCTTCATGACAACAGATCTCTGCAAGCTGTGAGCTTCGTGACACCAGATCTCCATACCTGCCAACATTTGAATGTGCTGTTTCACAGTTGTGAATCTCACGCCATCTCGCGGTCCATGACTCACATAAGAGGTCAGTTTCAGCAGAGTTCTGGTTCAGGGCACAATGTAAACAAATCTCATGAAGTATGGACAACAAGACAACATTGGGACACAGCAGTGGTCCATCACAGGTGCTATACTTCCTCCAGATAACCCTCTCAACTTGGGAGAATGTGTCATCATCATAATCTCCTGTGAACTTGCTGGATCAGCACCATCCACATCCTCACTAGCCATTGTTTACATGCGCTGTGAGATGCCGGAACTCTGCTGGCACTGTGGTGCATTCTGGGAAGCGCAGGGGGCCACCAGGGGGATTATGGGAAACATTAAAGTACTAATACGGGACACCCATGCGTGGCCGCGAGCACCAACGGCACAAAGGGTAACTCGGGGGGTCCGGAGGCGTGCCCGGACCCACACAACTGCAAGACTAATAGGCGTCCCACACACACACTCATGCGGGACAACAGAGTAAATACCGCACAATGCGGGACGGTTGGCAGCTCTGGATCACTGTTGGCTGTGAGCTTCGTGACATAAGAGCCCTGCAGAATGCGAGCTTCATGACACCAGAACCCCAAAGACTGCTAGCGTCGTGACAACCGGGAACCCGCACACTGGGAGCTTTGTGAAAGCAGAGCTCCAAAGGCTGTGCATTTTATGACACCAGAGCTGTGCAGACTGTGAACTTCGTGAGACCTAAGTTCCACAGACTGTGGTTTTCATGACAACAGAGGTCTGCAGGCTCAACTAGACAAATAGGAAACATCATTGTTCTATTTAACTTATTTTCTTTCACAAACTTGTTTTAGACAGACAACTCACTCTGGGTATGAAGAGTAGCAGCAGCACACTGAGTTTGGCCTGTAGGCTCAGACCTCATCACTGCCTGCAGATTCTTACATCTGATAGTCGAGCGCTGTGATTATTTATACACATTAGTCCCTCCCAGTCGGAGCCAACAGGCACATGCCACAGGTACATACACAGCATCAGCTGCAACTCATGCTTTCACTGCTGCTCCCTCAATTTTTCCCTCTGAGGATGAAATTATAGGGTCAGCATCTCTTTCAAGAGCTTGATAAAAGAAGATCAAGCTGCTGCGGCGGTGATGACGATGATGTTGAGAAGAAGAGGGTTAGTACGAGATCAGTGACAGTAAGAAGAGCTTTGATCTAATATCAAACCGTCATTTATGTCACTGGGTTCTGCAGAATGACAAAAACTATATACAGGCAGAACAAATCCAAAAGGCACATTAATTTAATGTTGTGTGTGTGTAAACTATATATATATATATATATATATATATATATATATATATATACATATATATATATATATATATATATATATATATACATATATATATACATATATATACATATATATATATACATATATATACATATATATATATATATATATACATATATATACATATATATATATATATATATATATATATATATATATATACATATATATACATATATGTATATATATATATACATATATATATATATATATATACATATATATATATATATGTATATATATATACATACATAGTGCATCCAGAAAGTATTCACAGCATGTTACTCCTTTCACATTTTGTTATGTTATAGCCTTATTCCAAAATGGAGGGAATTAATTTTTACCCTCAAAATTCTACAAACAATACCCCATAATGACAATGTGGATTTTTTTTTTCAAATTTATTAAAAAGAAAAAAACTAAGAAATCACATGTAAATAAGTATTCACAGACTATGCCATGAAGCTCAAAATTGAGCTCAGGTGCATCCATTCTCCACTCATCATCTTTGAGATGTTTCTACAGCTTAACTGGAGTCCACCTGGGGTAATTCAGTTGATTGGACATGATTTGGAAAGGCACACATCTGTCTCCACAGAAGGTCCCACAGTTTACAGTGCATGTCAGAGCAGAAACCAAGCATGAAGTAAATGGTAAATGTACTGCATTTGTATAGCACTTTTCCATTTGCATCAGATGCTCAAAGCGCTTTGCAATAATGCCTCACGTTCACCCCGATGTTAGGCGCTGCCATACAAGGTACTCACTACACACTGGGAGCAACTAGGGGATTAAGGACCTTGCCCAAGGGCCCTTAAAGATTTTCCAGTCAGGCTGGGATTTGAACCAAGGATCCTCTGGTCTCAAGTCCAACACTTAACCACTATACCATCACCTCCTCTGAAGTCAAAGGAATTATCTGTAGACCTCAGAGACAGGATTGTCTCGAGGCACAACTCTGGGGAAGGGTACAGAAACATTTCTGCTGCTTTGAAGGTCCCAAGGAGCACAGTGGCCTCCATCTTCCGTAAATGGAAGAAGTTCGGATCCACCAGGACTCTTCCTAGAGCTGGCCGCCTGTCTAAACTGAGTGATCAGGAAAGAAGAGCCTTAGTCAGGGAGGTGACCAAGAACCCGATGGCCACTCCGTTAGGGCTCCAGCATTTGTCTGTGCAGAGAGAAGAACCTTCCAGAAGGACAACCATCTTTGCAGCAATCCATCAATCAGGCCTGTATGGTAGAGTGGCCAGACGGAAGCCACTCTTTAGTAAAAGGCACATGGCAGTCTGCCTGGAGTTTGACCAAAGGCAGCTGAAGGACTCTCAGACAATGAGAAACAAAATTCTCTCGTCTGATGAGTCAAAGATTGAACTCTTTGGTGTGAATGCCAGGCGTCATGTTTGGAGGAAAGCAGGCACCATCCTTACAGTGAAGCATGGTGGTGGCAGCATCATGCTGTGGGGATGTTTTTCAGCAGCAGGAACTGGGAGACAAGTCAAGATGGAGGAAAAGATGAATGCAGCAATGTACAGAGACATCCTGGATGAAAACCTGCTCCAGAGCGCTCTTGACCTCAGACTGGGGTGACGGTTTATCTTTCAGCAGGACATTGACCCTAAACACACAGCCAAGATATCAAAGGAGTGGCTTCAGGACAACGCTGCAAAGATCTTTGAGTGGCCCAACCAGAGCCCAGACTTGAATCTAACTGAACACATCTGGAGAGATCTGAAAATGGCTGTGCACTGACGCTCTCCATCCAACCTGATGGAGTTTGAAAGGTGCTGCAAAGAGGAATGGACAAAACTGTCCAAAGATAGGTGCACCAAGCTTGTGGCATCATATTCAAGACTTGAGGCTGTAACTGCTGCCAAAGGTGCAACAACATCAATGGATTGGGTGGCGCAGGCCCCTCCTGCTGCAGCCTTCACCCACTTTGCCTCAATTCAGACGGACTGCTTCAAGTTTAGTGCACATAAACAATGTCAAATGTATATGTGTTGTCTTTAATTCTGATGTGTGCCATTATTACCTTCAACTAGTAATAAATGTGGATTAATTGCTGTATTTTGTCTGAGGTAATTGGAATGTAAACGTAATATCGTTGTTGCACTTGTGTAATGACAGTGACAATAAATCTCATCTTATCTCTCAACTCAAAAAAGTATAGAGGGTGTGAATACTTATGTACATGGGATTTCTTACTTTTTATTTTTAATAAAATAGTAAATGGACTGCATTTATATAGCGCTTTTCCATCTGCATCAGATGCTCAAAGAGCTTTACAATCATGCCTCACATTCACCCCGATGTCAGGGTGCTGCCATACAAGGCACTCACTACACATCGGGAGCAATAGGGGATTAAAGACCTTGCCCAAGAGCCCTTAGTGATTTTCCAGTCAGGTGGGGATTTGAACCCATGATCTTGTGGACTCAAGCCCAACACCTAAATGTCCAAAAATTAAAAACAAAACAAAACAAACTTTTTTATGTTATCAGGGTGTTGTGAGTAGAATTTTGAGGGGAAAATGAATTTACTCAATTTTGGAATGAGGCTGTAACAAAACAAAATATGGAAAAAGTGAAGCGCTGTGAATACTTTCTGGATGCACTGTATATGTACACATATATAAATGTGGTGGTGTTTGACAAGGGAAAGAAAATCGCAGTTGTGATCGATGTGGCAATCCCAGCTGACAGCAACATCAGGAACACGAGAAAGTATCAACGGCTGAAGGAGCAACTGGAGCAGATGTGGGAGGTAACGTCCAAAGTGGTAATAGGAGCACTCGGAGCTGTAACCCCTAAATTGGAAGAGTGGCTCCAGCAGATTCCAGCCACAACATCCCAGGTCTCTGTACAAAATAGTGTAGTCCTAGGAGCAGCTAAGATACTGCGCTGAATCCTCAAACTCCCAGGCCTCTGGTAGAGGACCCAAGCTTGAGAAACACACACATACCACCCTACACCCTTCCTTCTTCTTTCGTATATATGTATATATATAAAATGTAGTGGTGGGCACAGCTAACCAAAAAATAGCTTCGATAACAGATAATCAGCTAATTGAAAAGTTATCTTTTATAAAGCTAAACCGATAAACCACACAAAAATTTATCGGAAGCTACAGATAACCGATAAATTCCAGTATTGTCTCCGGTACACTTGTAACTACTAACAAGCTGATTTTGAAGTTTTTTTTTAAACACTATGATTGCTTCTGGGAGCATCAAAGGCAACAAGAGACCCAAACAATAAGTCAGCACTTCTGTTTTTGAGCATCCTGGTCTCTGCTGAAAACTCCTGTTTACTACATAGCTTCCAGCAATAAAGCAGTTGAGAGGAGCAGCAAAGATCAAATCTCTACTCAATAACAGTGTTGCCATGAGGCGGAGGTCTTGGAAAATAAAGCAGTGGTGACTTATGGTTTGGTATATAAATAAAATTAATATGGATAGAATAACTCCATTAATGTCAATTCTGTCATTTGTACAAAGTTAAAATATAACATATATCTTTTAATGTTGAATAATGCACTAATTCTGAAGTTTTATAATAAACACAGACAGATGGCAAAGGAATATGGGTATGTGCCTCTGCTAACACTGATTGATTGACTCATTCATTCTATGTAAACACCAACACGTTAATGTGAGGTGTGTCGTGTGTTGGTGTTTACAGATAAATGTGCTTTGTAAAATATGCCATTTTTTATTTGTAAAAAAAGGCATTTTCAAAAAAGAAAAAAAAAAAGCCAAGTTGTAATTAGATAACCATCTGATATAACCGGTGTCAAAATAAATAGAACACTGCCATGATCTACTGGTGCCAGATGCTTAGTACTTAAGGTGGGCTTACAGTGTGCGAGTTTTGGCCCTTTTTCAGCCGATTTTTCACTCATGTCTAAATCTTCATAGTCAGTTGATCTTTTGCTTACACACTTTTTACTTTTTACAATATTCCTTATTTCATCTTTTTCCACATTGTCAAGGAAAATGCTATTGACCGTATTTACAATTGTATTTAATTTATCTTCTACTACTGGTTTATTTCCTACCAGATTTGATCCCACCTTTGAGAAATAATCATTAAACTCATTTACAACTTCTTTTATATCATTTATCTCTTTATTCTGGTCGGCCGTCATGAGGGTATCCCGATGCTGAAGCGCTACAAGCGTCCAACCTCTCACACTGTCCATGTGCAAACACCAGAGAGAGCATAAACAGTGATCATCTCTTTGGGAGAGCAGCTTCTGCCCCCCCCCCCCCTTCAACTCATGTAAAGTCTTGTTTTTTTTTTTAAACTTTGATGTCTCCCATTGAGAGTTTTTTGTAAAAATAAGAAATGTAAATAAAGTTAGAAAAAAAAAGCTTCTGTTTGCATTTTGCTTCTGGAAACATGAGTCCGACATGTGGTTTTGGATGTACAATGTGTGTGAGAACATAAATAATGCGCTCTGAACTTTTACATCGTGTGGTTTTGTTGTGCAGTTTGAGCTGTAGCCCAGTACAGTGATTGAAAATATTGTACAGTGTCTGCCCAGCTTTTGGGCAAATACTGCCATGAACACTACTGGCCAGTAGATGGTAGTAGAGATCATGAAAACTTTCCAAAACAAAATGACAGGTAATCCATGTCTACTACGTTTAAGATGCGTGGAATTTAATAAACGCAAACACAAACACAATAACAGTGTCTATAAACTCAGAGAATATATTCACGACAGTTTTAGGCACAATATAGAAAGAGTTTAATGCTGTTGTCCGTGTGGAGCCTGATCAGAGCATCTCAAATGCATTTCTTCTGTTGTGAATGTACTGAGATACCCATAATGCACTGCTGCTGGCACAGCATCTCCACACTAAAACCTTCAAAATTAGTGCATTACTTTAAAACTAAAACATATATCTGATATTTTCACTTTATAAACCTCTGACATGACATTAATTTAAATAACTTGTCCGAAATTAGTTCGGTTAAAATTTTAATTATACGTTAATCCTGTATGCCTCTGGATGACCTGGGTGATATTGCTAGCGTAACAGTATGGAATCAAAAGAAATGTTTTTTTTTTTTTTCTCCTTTCTTGTAACCAGTTCTCCTTTGTCTGCAGAGAATGGAGCAGTTTTTTTTTCTGGAACCAATTGTACTCTGTTTACGGAGGGTAGAACTACACATCTGCTACAAAACATTTAACAGGTAGGTGTTCAATTGATTTTAAATTTTATAAATGTTTGTAATTGTTCAGCTTTGTTTACCACATACATTCTAACATACAGTCTAAAAATTATCAGACCAAAACTTATTGGAAGATAATTAGTCCGATAATGGTTTTCAAAATTATCTGAAAAGCTAATCCAGTAATGAAAACATTATCTATAATTAGCGGAACTGTGCCCACCACTGTGTGTATATATATATATATATATATATATATATATATATATATATATATATATATATATATATATATATATATATATATATATATATATATATATATATATATATTAACCGCTCCCGATTTACAGTACTGATAACTTGCAAACACAATTTGAACAACATATTTTAATTCCTCGCACTCAAAGGTTTTTTTTTTTGTTGTTAATTCCAGGATGCTCTGCTAAACCTCTCAGATAAAAAAAAAAAAAAATGTTGTACCAAATGTCACAAACCTACAGTGGAAAAAAAAAAAATCTGTAGCGGTAATGTCAAATATAACACAATGCCAATACCCTTGGCAGTATGTGCATTGTGCTCTTTAAACCTTGCAGTTCTTTAATTAATTATCATACTGTCTTGTATACAATTTGCACATATTCAATAAAGCCCCTCTATCAATCAAAAACAATATTTACATTTTAAGAGCAGAAGTTGTGCAAATCAAGGAATATTTGTAGATCCTCATCTGTGCATTTGCCGGTATTAATGAGACATATTTAACTCCATAGGAAGTTAGTGGAAGTTAGCTTGCATGCTAACGTCTGCAAATTGTCCTGTAAATGACTCCAGAGGTGTTATCAAGTTAGAAAAACAATGTTTTCAGTTTTAGAAGTGTTTATTTCTCACTAGCTTTTACATAATATATGACAAAGAGGCTATATTTACACACAAAAACAGAACTTTGCAGCTAGCTACCAGCCTAATGTCACCATGCTAACATCTGTGATGTCAATTTAATTTATGTCAAACAAATTTTAGCTGGTTTAGTAGGTAACAATTTATTAAAATTTGTTTTTCCCATTTAAACAACCAAGTTTTGTGGAAAGTTTTGTCATAACTAGATTAAAGGGGAACATTACACTGTGAGAAATGCAATACTTTCCTATAAGAAACATACCAAAGAGCTGATATTCCACACTTTTTACACTGGTACCTGCAAGTACATACCTTTATCGGACATTTGAACTTCACTCTCTCCTGAGCACACCCAGGCTGCCATCTTTGTAGAATATCCAGGTATTTCCCGCTCGGCACTGACGTCATTGACGAAAGACCGTACATGAGCTGGTGTGACCAAATAAGGACGTGGGAAAGGTCACGAGGCAGAGGGTCGTCTCTCTTGTTTGAGGCACCATTTCAGTATGTCTTTCTTCAACACTGCTGAGCTGCGAGGTTAATCTTTTTGTAGTCTTCTTGCGGTGTGCAGGCCCATGTGGTTACAAATCGAACTGGTCCAGTCTGTGATTATGCGGAAAACACTGGAATCCATGGAAGCCGAGTTTGAGACAGAGGATCGTCTCAGTCCCCGGGACATCGTAGCATATAGCCACCAGCCGAGGTAGACTGACAACAAGAAGAAGAAAAAGAAGAAGAGGAAAAATAACCAGGCAGAAGGCAGTGGGGAAGCGGGTGCGTCAGCCGCCACAAACAGGAATAAGCAGATTGTAGAAAGTGGGGAGGGGGGGGCGCCACTGCAACCGATATAAACAAGTCTCCTCCGGTAGATCCGGAATCTATTCCAGCCAGAAGCATGGATGACTGGATTCACGTCTGGGATGGCAAAAATGTTGAGACAGAAACTTAGCGCCTGAACAACATTCTTTGGTGCAGATGCAGAAACTGCAGGCTGATGTCAACGGTGTGTAACGTGCGAAAACAGACCTTGAATTCAAGCTTCACTTGTTAACTGGCCACAAACACCCCGCGTCATGCCCTGTGTTTTGCAGCACAGCAACGGAGACTTTAATTAATATACGGAAGTAAACTTGTTTGTCATGGGCCATGTACAAAAATGTAATTCCAACAGTAGACATTGGTGCGTATGTACAGTCTTTCGTCAATGATGTCAGCGCCAAGCGGGAAATACCCGGATATTCTACAAAGATGGCGGCCTGGAGGCACTCAGGAGAGCGCAAAGTTAAATGTCCGATAAAGGTACTTGTGGGACTAGTGTAAAACGTGTGGAATATCAGCTCTTTGGTATGTTTCTTATAGGAAAGTATTGCATTTCTCACTGTGTAATGTTCCCCTTTAACCCCTTAACGCCTATTGTCGCATATATGCTACAATATTTGACTCAAATATGCAACATACCAAATTGACCAGTATGCCTGATGTTGCATATTTGCAACATACCAGTATTATTATTATGACATTATAACATAAATTATTACCAAAATACCAAAATTACGACTTATTTTTTGTGCAAAAGTGAAATTAATAATCTCAACATTATTTACCATCTACTTAAAGGCAAAAACACACACAAAACATTTTTTATACACAGCTATATAAATTCAGGCATTAAGGGGTTAAGAAAATATAACATTTAAATTTTTTATAACTTAAAACCAAAAAATAAACTACAGTTGGGGTAAAAAGCTTTAAAGAAAACCCCAGATGAGGTTTGTAGGCAGAAAAAAAAATGCTGAAAATTTCAACATAATTTCCTCAGAGATCCACTGAACCTTACAGATGACACAATCTAAGAGAAATGAGTCTGGAGCCTATCCCAGCAGTCACAGGGCGTGAGGCGGGATACACCCTGGACAGGACACCAGTCTGTCACAGGACGACATAAAGACAAACAAACACATTCACACCCACACGCACACCTGCAGACAATTTAAAGTTTCCAATCCACCTAACCTGCATGTCTCTGGATGTGGGAGGAAGCTGGAGCATAAACACAGGGGAGACATGCAAACTCTACACAGAAAGGCCACAGGTGGGAATCAAACCCACGATCTTCTTGCTGTGAGGCAACAGTGCTAACCGCTAAGCAACCGTGCTTCCAATATAAGTAAAATAAAACTTAAAATAAGTGTTCTCAGTTAATTTTGTTCAATGTTTTACTGAAAGAAATGAAATAAATTCACTTTCTTTATGTTTCAGATAAAAAAAAAACACTAAAACATTTGAACAAGTGACAACTTGAGATTTCTTGAAATAAAATGTTGAAATTAGCCAAGTTGTTGCTCAGATCAGCATAAACATCTTATGGAGAGTCAAGAAAAGAAGTTTTCCTTCTCTTAAAGATGTATCAAGAACTGTGAAGAACTTTTCTTTTCCTGCCAGTGTGGTTTGCATTCTGTTAATCCCCAAAACGTGAATCGGCTGCAAATGGTGAATTACCTGCAAACCGTGAATACTGAAAAAATATCTCCCAAAATGTGAATTTCTTAATGATTTGGTGTTCTGTATGTGCTTGGCTGAGGAGCCAATGGTGTGAAGCTGCCATCTGTGGGATTATGACTGTGCGCTTCTCATTTTCATTCCACCACAGGGCTTCACACTGTTGAGGCGTGAAAAAATGCCTTAAAGTCGAGTTGTCTGAAGCTGTTTGTGGAAACATACATTTTGCTACATTTTGTTACATACATTTTGCCAGTAAATGGAGCTATTCAGTTTTCCCATGAAAACTCTCACTAAGAATGGATGTTATCAGAGTTTCGGCCTTGAAGGAGAGTCTGTGAATTTTATTGGTGCAGCTGCAAAAACAAGGTCATAAAAAAACAATAGAGTCGAGATGCAAAAGTCCTAGGCAGGCTGTCTGTAAGGCAATAATTTGACATGACACTGCCACCCCTCGACTCACGTGTTACACGTTTGACAGGTGCACCATCCAAGTCAAACCCCCGACCCACCACTGCCCCCAGAGCAGGTCACGCCCACTGGGGCCAGGCGCTTGACAACATAAGCGAGAGCCCGCTCGGGGCTCGCCTCACCGGGTGTTGTGACCCCACCCCCAAAAAATACTTGTGTGGAGATAGGGTTTGTGATCAAGATTTCCCAAAGTGAGTAATCCATAAAATGCTTTAAAAGAAAAAAAAAAAAAAAAAAAAATATATATATATATATATATATATATATATATATATATATATATATATATATATATATATATCATGAATGATATTCACGTTTTGTGACTTAAAGTTTTGCAAAACCTGAGCTCAGATTGTGTGGGATATTTTATTCATGGTTTGCAAGGGCGCAATTTAGAACTAGAAATTGGGGGGGGATAAAGGCCGGGGGGTCTGAGGGCCTAAAGTGGCCCCCAGAAGCCAACGGTTTCTAGATAAGCTCGATGCATTCTGAGCATCGAGAACAGTAATTTTAATGTTTTGAGACCATAAAGTGGACACAATTTGACTTATGCAATTTGAAATTGTGGATATAAGTACTTTATTCTGAGAATAGCCAGCATTTCCAGGTTTCAAATCTGGGCAAATGCAGTCCCAGAAAATTCAGAATGTGACAAACAAGAAACAGGTGTTGTAAACAAGTCAATGCTGCTAAAAATACAAACTTGCAGAAACAAAGATACTATTCTGACATGGTTTTACACATAAGACTTGCATAGCATGTTTCAAGTACACACATATATGTCAGAAAGTGGGGGGACATACCATATTCTGTCCCCCCTAGTTGAAAAGGTAGGGGGGACATGTCCCCCCTATCCCCCACCAAATTGCGCCCATGATGGTTTGAAGCAAAACTATTAACAGTTCACACACTTTCACGGTTTGCGCAAATTTTCATGAATGGTTTGTGGATAATTCGTGATTTGCAGCAGATTCACGTTTTGGGGGTCAACAACTCTCAAACATTTTTAATATGCGAAAGTAAAAGTAAGCAAACATTACAAAAACAGTTTTACCAATAAAGCACATTAGCCAGGTCTGGCTAAGCGAAAAGAGTCACCTTTCTAATGCTACAGGAAGTGTTTTTGCTGGCTAAAAAACACAGATAATGACGGCACATTGCATTCTGGGTTGATTTTTTCCTATATATAGTGTAGAGAATTCAATGCAGAATGTTTTAAAAAACATCTCCATGCAGTATGAACCACAGGACAGCACCCAGCAGGACGGCACCCAACAGGACGGCGCCCAGCCGGACAGCGCCCAGAAGCACCCCGCCCAGCAGGAGGGCGCCCAGCAGCACTGCACCCAGCAGCAGCAGGCCGGTGACGGGGAAGCAGAGGAACTGTCCTCTGACCGTGCAGCATGGACCACACGTGTGTCTGTTCACTTGCAGCTGGCCGTCCACAGTGAAGCAGCAGGACAACGAGGTTGCCGCAGCCTCGCCATCAGGGGCAGCACTGATGGTGAGACCAGAAGGCAAAGACTGGGAGACGTCGTCCCCGTACAGCTCCTCCTGCAGCCTCCGAACCTCCCACTGAGGGCACGGGGTGGTCTGCCGGCAAAACGGACACTGCAGGCTGCACGGGTCTTTGGCCCGCTTCAGGATGGCGTCGGTACAGCGCCGGCACAGCACGTGGTCGCAGTTGAGTAAGACGCTGCAGAGATCTCCCTGAGAGTGGAACAGCTCACTACAGATGGGGCACTCGTGTCGGCTCCCGTCACTCCCGCTGCTGCTGGCTCCTTCCAGCTTCTGTGGAACAGCCGTCTGTGCGTCAGCTCCATCTGTGCCGGTCTGCGGGTCAAAGCTGCGGTTCTCACAGAGCAAAGGTTGCGTGGCCGGGTCACTTTCTTCATGCATCTCAGTCGCCGGGTAGAAAACACCAAGAGAAATCTCCTCTTTCACTTCTTTATTTCTTTCCTCTTCCATCTTGACTTCTGCTTCAGCCGTCCTTCAAGATAAACGATAGTCTCTTTTTCTACAGACTTCATCTAACGTGGCCTCAACATGGCATGACTTCCCTCCTGACTAACCTGATGCTGGATGGTTGGTTCGTTCAGTCCTGTTCCCACCACAAATCCAGATAAGATTAACATATTCACAGATAAGAAGTGTGGTAACACACACACACACACTAAACGATGGCAGACGTGTTTATTCTGCACAGATTAAAATTACAGCAGCTACAAAAATAGACGTTAAGTCTTGTGCTTCTCACTTTGCTGATTTAAGTCACAGTGTGAACAAAACTACATCTACAGTATTCGGTTTTGCATTTCATCACATTTAAAAACAGACAGCAGCATTTAATAAAACCTCACAGCGTCTTCAGTGCTGGTGGAACAAACTCAGCAAGACAAAGACAAGTTGGTTTCAATACATTCAGTTTGCATAGATGATATGTTAAGAGCAACTATTTAACAAACCAAACAACTGAAGCAGTGAAGTTAAAACATTTTTCCCCAGATATTTTTGGAGTCCCACTGGGTTCAAGTCCTTCCCAGAGGCCAGTTATTCACAGATTGAAGAACTACACGGTCCTCTTTAAAATCTGAAAATCCATACCTATGCAAGTGAGACAGACTAAGATTAAATATTTCCATACATATGTCAGATAAATTTATTATTTATTTATTTTCTTTTTTAAATGATCTCTGATGGTCCACCTGCTGTACTAACGAGGCCCACACTTTGGGAATTACTGCAGCAGACTAAAAAACAAAACAAAACAAAACACTAAACTGAAAATCCAAAACCATGTACTTCCGATATGAAAGTGGTCTCTGGAAAAGTGCTGATGAGTTATGATGGTGAAAAATTAAGTGACAGATACATACACACATGGCGGAAAACCATTTTAAGGACATCCTCTTTCTGGAAAGCAGGGGACCAACAAACCCTTATATGTTTACCAACCCAAGATCCATGGGTCCTTCAGTTAGATCTTCTGCAACTTCAGTTGTTTCATTTGGAAAATGATTGCCGGGAACACAATGTGTATTCTAATTATAGATTTTTGACTCAAACATTCAAAATCTGTTTGGATGGTAATTTAAACTGCAGACTCCTGCTGGTGCGATCGTGCAAATATATTAATGTGCATCATTCAGCTTTACAAAAACATAGAGAGTTTATAAAAATCACTGATGTTGCTAAAAAATATTTCTAGTTCATAGCTGTGAATGATTTTAAATAAGTTAATCAATCAGAAGTCAAACTGAAGCATTTAAGTCAAGCATTTAAGAATAATAATCTGAAGCAGACAAACTATTAAAAAAAACACACACACATACAGTAATCCAATTAAATATTTTACACAACTGGTAAAAAAAAAAAAAAAAAAAGACAAACAAAACTGCTACAGAATTACAGATCTTGTTTTAATTAATCAAAGTCTCTGACAGGCACCTGAAAAAACTCAAAAAAACTGAACAGATTTTAAAGTAATTTGGTGGCGAGATGTGTTTTCAGTCAACGAGGAGATTATGTATCTGGATGCACGTCCTTTGGTGAGGGACTGTTGGTGCAAAACAAGAGATTGGCAAACAAAACCTTTAACTCTAAATGTGATGTGCATGAAATCCTGCAGCTCTTAAGACAGCAGCATTAAACAACAAGAGAAATGAGAGATTTCTGACGTCCACCAATCCGGATCCAGATCACTTGTGTAACCTTGATACACACATCCTGATCCAGAATCTGTATCCGAATCACCTCCAAAACGTAATAGGTTCTTCCATGGCCTAATATCTATCTGTGGTAAAAATTTCATAAAAATCCGTGCAGTTGTTTTGACATCATCCTGCTAACAGACAGACAGACAAATAAATAAACGCAGATGATTTTATTATGTCCTTGGCGGACGTAATTACGCTTGTTAATGACTTCCTGAGCTAGGCAGAAGCATTTTCTGCTTCCAAATTCCCCCCCTGCTGCCTCAAATCTCAAGTTGGCTTCACCTTACAGTTTCACAGGTTTTTGCAGGTATACGATCTGTGCAACATACTGCATGAACAGGTGTAATGGAATCTTAAAAATAAAGGGTTATTTAGTGTTTTAAGCAGTCGCTGCAAACTGCTGTGCAAACAGAAGATCTCCAGCGGAAGGCTCCTGAATAACCTCAACTATGGGTGCAGCAGATAAATATGTACATAAAATAAGAAGCTTTCCTTTTGTGATAGAAGTTTGAAATTTGGCACAACAGTACTTCTTGGTCTACTTTTTGCAAAAAAAAAAAAAAAAAAAAGAGCCATTAGCCACTTCAGTTTTCAAGATGGCGGCCATTTTTTTTTTTAATCAAGCCATATATTTTCATCATATATTTGCACGGTCATGGTTTACTTCCATGTAGTACCTGCTAAATATTGTACCGTGGAATGGGGGGTGGGGGAGTTTTGACATTAACTTCAGGGAGTAGTTTCATGGTTTTTAGATGGATTATTTTGTAGTGGATTAATCATTTTCTCTCAGAACTTGGCTGATGAAACCATCTCCAATCACTCCAGAAGAGGAATTGTCTACAGCTGCAGCTGTCCTCGTGCACTTCATGACGTGGAGAACGCATTTGGAATAGTCTTAACAAGGTAAATATTTATCATTTTTATATTGTAATGGCTTGGTAAAACATTTGCAGTTTCATTCCTTCTTATGAGTAGCTGTAAAATTATGTTTATTATAGATTTAACATCTCGTCATAATTGTTCAGATGAGCTGCGCTGTGACGCAGTGACTCGTGCAATGTTCATGTGTAGTTCACAAAATTAATGCGTGCCAGAGATTTTGAACATTTCAAAATTTTCTTCGAACACTTGCACGCAGCCGCACAAAGCTCATGCACAGTTTACAATGAGTTTATGAGTTTACTCTCTGCCATGCCAGATTGCATGCCAGTGCGGGGATCAAATTTGTGTCAAGGTACCTTAACTCTGGGTGGCTTTGCTTGAACTGCTGCCCCCGCGACCCGACTCCGGATAAAGCGGAAGAAAATGGATGGATGGATGGATGGTACCTTAACTCTTACCTGTGAGTATAATATAGTTAGAGTTAAAATGCTAAAATCAAATTGGAATTTGAGGAATGCTTGCATATTTGTCCCAAGTCATTTGGTTAATTTCCACCAAAACTGCCCTTAAATGGTTCGTTTTGATAAGATGTCAAGGATATTGGGTCAAAGGTCAAAGTTTTGATTGTTAATTCAGAATTCCAAACTTGGCACACACTTGTAGGTGGATTCCTGAATTGCAAAGGCGAGGTCAAGTTTGGCAAAAGCAAAATCAATGGCATCAACGTCATGTGCTCCACTGATCTACTCATCTCAAGTTCTTTGGCCAATTTTTACCGAACTTCAAGGTCGACTGTGAAATTGCCTTGAAATTCTTGATTTTGTTAATGGTCAAAGAATTTGATTTTCAACCCAATTTAGGCCAAACCTGATGCACATATGTATAGTACCCAACATCTTTGACTGGTACTGTAGGTGGATTCCACGACTGACCTGGTAAGGTCAGTAAAAGCTCAGACATTCAGGTCATCAACATCATTGGTTTCAAGCTCAGGGACACTGGGGTGAAAGACCAGATTTTCACAAGGTGATGAAGTGATCGACTTATATATTTATATATATATATAAAAAAAAAAAATCCCTAACTCGTCTCAAACATCTGATAAATACCAGCCTGGCCTGATATCTCCTCAGATGGATCAGAAGTCTAAAGTGTCACGTTGGAGCTGCAGTCGCGGGCTGTTCTGGCTGTAGAACTGACTGAACCAGCGCCGGTGCTTTTGGATGGCTGAGTCTTCTTTGGTGAGGACAGGCTTGGACACGTACTTCTTATTGTTCCAGATCATCACATCCCGTTCAAACTACACACAAACAACATCAGGTTACACACAGTCGCTGTTTCAGTCAAATCACAGACACAACCGACACACACAGAAAATAAACTGTTGTTCAAAAAAAGGTTCTAATTTTTATTTTGTATCTTTCACAGGTCTTATTTTTTATTACTATTTTATTTTTTTTAAATAAAAAACATTATCAAATCATTTTTGAAGCATCTGACTCAAAGGTTGGTTCATCTGGAATGAACACCACGAGTGGAGCCGGATAATTTATCATATTTTCAGGAGTAGGTCACGTTTATTTATTTTATTAGTTCAGAAGGTTCTGTGACTTATATATGGGATTTTCCTTTTCAAGAGGCATTTTTTTAACATGCAAATTATACCCTGGAAAAGACGGGACATGAGCTTAAATTGTAAATAACTTTGACAGACTGCTTTCTTCAAGATCAACATTACAAACAAAACCGAGCCTCTTCTACAAAAACATTTACATTTTAAGTTAAATCTCCAAAAAACAGTGGCATGGTGCTTAGTGGTTAGCACTGTGAGATCGCTCCCCGCCCGGTCCTCTCTGTGTGGAGTTTGGAGTATGTTCTCGCCCATGTTTGATAGCTTCCTCCCACTTTCAGAGACATGCAGGTTCGGTGAGCTGGTGTCTCTAAATTGACAGTACGTGTGAATGCATTGTCCAGGGTAAACCCTTTTGCCCAGTGACTGTTGTGATTTGCCAGAAAATGGTGATAGGCTTCGTGTTCAGGTTTCAACAAACCTTCAGCCAAAAGATTTTGTCTAATCCTCATTAGAGACTACTGCCATCTACTGGTCAAATAATGTACATCGCACTAACTATAATACTACAAACTGGAGGCTACATGGCACAATTTGTGTGAACATGTAGCAATAAGCAATATTATAGTCATTATTATAGAATTGCATTTCGATACTGGTTTTCCATCTCAAACAGATACTAAAAATATTTTACAATGATGCATCACATTCACCCATTCAAGTACACACACACAGATGTCAGAATGCTGCTATACAAGGGGCTCAACTGCACACCGGGAGCAAGGGATAGACAGCGAGACAGATGACATCACATCTATGATAGCCAGACAGATGAAAGCACGTCTATAAGACACTGAGACAGACGGCAGCATGTGTATAAGACAGCGACACAGATGACATCACATCTATGATAGCCAGACAGATGAAAGCACGTCTATAAGACACTGAGACAGACGGCAGCACGTCTATAAGACAGCGACACAGATGACAGCACGTCTATGAAAGCCAGACAGACGGCAGCACGTCTATAAGACACTGAGACAGACGGCAGCACATCTATAAGACAGCGACACAGATGACAGCACATCTATGATAGCCAGACAGATGAAAGCACGTCTATAAGACACTGAGACAGACGGCAGCACGTCTATAAGACAGCGACACAGATGACAGCACATCTATGATAGCCAGACAGACGGCAGCACGTCTATAAGACAGCGACACAGATGACAGCACATCTATGAAAGCCAGACAGACGGCAGCACGTCTATAAGACACTGAGACAGACGGCAGCACATCTATAAGACAGCGACACAGATGACAGCACATCTATGATAGCCAGACAGATGAAAGCACGTCTATAAGACACTGAGACAGACGGCAGCACGTCTATAAGACACTGAGACAGACGGCAGCACGTCTATAAGACACTGAGACAGATGGCAGCATGTCTATAAGACAGCGACACAGATGACAGCACATCTATGATAGCCAGACAGACGGCAGCACGTGTATAAGACACTGAGACAGACGGCAGCACGTCTATAAGACAGCGACACAGATGACATCACATCTATGATAGCCAGACAGATGACAGCACGTCTATAAGACACTGAGACAGACGGCAGCACGTCTATAAGACAGCGACACAGATGACATCACATCTATGATAGCCAGACAGATGACAGCACGTCTATAAGACACTGAGACAGACGGCAGCACGTCTATAAGACAGCGACACAGATGACATCACATCTATGATAGCCAGACAGACGGCAGCACGTCTATAAGACACTGAGACAGACGGCAGCACTTCTATAAGACACTGAGACAGACGGCAGCACATCTATAAGACAGCGACACAGATGACAGCACATCTATGATAGCCAGACAGATGAAAGCACGTCTATAAGACACTGAGACAGACGGCAGCACGTCTATAAGACAGCGACACAGATGACAGCACATCTATGATAGCCAGACAGACGGCAGCACGTCTATAAGACAGCGACACAGATGACAGCACATCTATGAAAGCCAGACAGACGGCAGCACGTCTATAAGACACTGAGACAGACGGCAGCACATCTATAAGACAGCGACACAGATGACAGCACATCTATGATAGCCAGACAGATGAAAGCACGTCTATAAGACACTGAGACAGACGGCAGCACGTCTATAAGACACTGAGACAGACGGCAGCACGTCTATAAGACACTGAGACAGATGGCAGCATGTCTATAAGACAGCGACACAGATGACAGCACATCTATGATAGCCAGACAGACGGCAGCACGTGTATAAGACACTGAGACAGACGGCAGCACGTCTATAAGACACTGAGACAGACGGCAGCACGTCTATAAGACAGCGACACAGATGACATCACATCTATGATAGCCAGACAGATGACAGCACGTCTATAAGACACTGAGACAGACGGCAGCACGTCTATAAGACAGCGACACAGATGACATCACATCTATGATAGCCAGACAGATGACAGCACGTCTATAAGACACTGAGACAGACGGCAGCACGTCTATAAGACAGCGACACAGATGACATCACATCTATGATAGCCAGACAGACGGCAGCACGTCTATAAGACACTGAGACAGACGGCAGCACTTCTATAAGACACTGAGACAGACGGCAGCACGTCTATAAGACAGCGACACAGATGACAGCACATCTATGATAGCCAGACAGACGGCAGCATGTCTATAAGACAGCGACACAGATGACAGCACATCTATGATAGCCAGACAGACGGCAGCACGTCTATAAGACACCGAGACAGACGGCAGCACGTCTATAAGACACTGAGACAGATGGCAGCATGTCTATAAGACAGCGACACAGATGATGATAGCCAGACAGATGGCAGCACGTCTATAAGACAGCAACACAGATGACAGCACATCTATGATAGCCAGACAGACGGCAGCACATCTATAAGACACTGAGACAGACGGCAGCATGTCTATAAGACAGCGACACAGATGACAGCACATCTATGATAGCCAGACAGACGGCAGCACGTCTATAAGACAGCGACACAGATGACAGCACATCTATGATAGCCAGACAGACGGCAGCACGTCTATAAGACACTGAGACAGACGGCAGCACGTGTATAAGACACTGAGACAGACGGCAGCACGTCTATAAGACACTGAGACAGACGGCAGCACGTCTATAAGACACTGAGACAGACGGCAGCATGTCTATAAGACAGCGACACAGATGACATCACATCTATGATAGCCAGACAGATGACAGCACGTCTATAAGACACTGAGACAGACGGCAGCACGTCTATAAGACAGTGACACAGATGACAGCACATCTATGATAGCCAGACAGACGGCAGCACGTGTATAAGACACTGAGACAGACGGCAGCACGTCTATAAGACACTGAGACAGACGGCAGCACGTCTATAAGACAGCGACACAGATGACATCACATCTATGATAGCCAGACAGATGACAGCACGTCTATAAGACACTGAGACAGACGGCAGCACGTCTATAAGACACTGAGACAGATGGCAGCACGTCTATAAGACAGCGACACAGATGACAGCACATCTATGATAGCCAGACAGACGGCAGCACGTCTATAAGACAGCGACACAGATGACAGCACATCTATGATAGCCAGACAGACGGCAGCACATCTATAAGACACTGAGAAGACGGCAGCACGTCTATAAGACAGCGACACAGATGACAGCACATCTATGATAGCCAGACAGACGGCAGCACGTCTATAAGACACTGAGACAGACGGCAGCACGTCTATAAGACACTGAGACAGATGGCAGCACGTCTATAAGACAGCGACACAGATGACAGCACATCTATGATAGCCAGACAGATGGCAGCACGTCTATAAGACACTGAGACAGATGGCAGCACATCTATAAGACACAGACAGATGGCAGCACGTCTATAAGACACTGAGACAGATGGCAGCACGTCTATAAGACAGCGACACAGATGGCAGCACGTCTATAAGACACTGAGACAGATGGCAGCACGTCTATAAGACACTGAGACAGATGGCAGCACGTCTATAAGACACTGAGACAGATGGCAGCACGTCTATAAGACAGCGACACAGATGACAGCACGTCTATAAGACACTGAGACAGAGGAAACATGTCTCTGTGATAGTGAGATAGAATGTCTCTATGATAGTGAGATACACAAAGAATATCTCTATTACTGCAAGACAGAATATCTATGATAGCGGGACAGACAGAATATTTCTATGATAGCAAGATAGAATATCTTTATCATAGCAAGATAGAAAATTTCTGACAGTGAGATCAATAGCGTATCGCTGACAGTGAGACAGAGAACGCATACATCTCTGATAGTGAGACAGAGAAAGCGTTTCTATGATAGCGAGATAGACAGTGTATCTCTATGACAGTGAGACAGAATATGTCTGATAGTGAGACAGAGAAAGCATGTTTCTATGATTGTGAGACAGATAGCATGTCTATGATAGTGAGACAGCATTTCTATTACAGAGTCGGCAAGCAACAGCTAGCAATATAAAAATAATTTATTTTTAAATTAAGAATTAGATAATGTTCATTCAAATAAAGTAATTTCATTGTCATCATTACACAACTGACCGAGCTCATTTGTTTCAAGTCCTTTTTCCCATAAGACAGACAGTAAGTCCTGTAGCGGCTCAGACGCACATCAAATCACTCTGGTGTTCTTTCCTGTAACCAACTTGTTTTTATTGGAAGGTTCTGCTATAAATTCAGTTTATTTTGCTGGTGTTTTCCTGCTCCCACGCTGGTTGACTTTCAGTGTTGTCATCTGTGTTTAATTGCTTAATCACAGCAATTACCAAGTTTAATGAGCCCTGTTTACACCTTCTATGTTACTGTGTGTTGTCACTTCTGGTCACCAAAGGCAGCGTAGGAAGTCACCGACTCGAGACTTGGCAGTGACTGTGTTCAGTCTTTGTACAAATCACAGTTAAGCACTGAAGAAAACACTTCAACAACACCGACACGCTGAACAGGACGTGTGTGCTGTACCTGAATGGACTCTGCTTTGAGGATGAATTTGGGTACCAGTGGTGGAATGCTGGACTGGTAGAAGATGGTGTGCGTGACGTACTGCAGTAGAGGTTCCACTGGTGTCACACAGTGCATGATTACACCCCGACCTAAGAAGCTGTGGTTGAACAGCAGAAACACCACTCCTGGACCAACCTAAAATGCAAACAGGTTAATTATTTTACCGTTTATGCTCACTGCAAACTGCAGTTATGTACTGATACAGACAAGTAAGAATCCTATAGCAGCCCTCAGGCCCACTGGTGCTGGAGCTTATTCCTGGTTTCCACAGCATGAAACGGATCTCCAGACTAGGCCACCACCCACTGAACATTTACCTATCCAAGACAGGTAGGCAAGACGAAATCAAACAAAGGTCAACATACTGGTAGCCCAACTCCTTATCACACTGAACTACCTGGTCTACAAAATCTGGCTGTGGTGGGACTTGAATTCACAACCTTTGAATCGTTTTGGTTGAAACTAAAATATAGTGGGGACCTTGTGTGCCCAATGGCCTCGACAGTAACCACAAAGACCCAACAGGAGCCCTGAACACAAGATGGCTAATGGGGCTCTGGTGAAACAAGAGGTCCTCAACGATGGATCAGGTGGAGGAAGTGATGGCTTGTCATGAAGGCTTGTGACCCAGATAGTCTGGGATTTTCCAGCCATCGGACCAGGCTAAGGATCTGAGCAGGACCGTGTGTTTGTCGGTGTGCAACGACATGCTCCTGTTAAACAAACCCACGCACAGGCATCTCCCTAGATCGACCCTGGAATTGTCTAGAAGTCCAGTGAACTATATACTGCAGGATAATTAAGACATGCTATACTTAAGTTCTTTCAGGGAATCCCAAACTGTTTCCACAATTAAGGTGAACAATAAACCCTTGAGCAAGTTCAGGGTCTACCTTGGGATCTCCTCCCTCTTTTACATTTTCCTCATGTGGTCTTCAGCCTTCCTTGTGTTTCATCTGTTAGGTTGATTATTACCGGTAGTTCTCTGTTCATTTTTGGTTGATGCTCACTCAGGTTTTGGCTAGTTTTCCTTGTGGTGGTACTTCCTGGTGTATTTGTGGGTGTTTACCCTGTTACCTCACAGCTGTTTCCTGGCCTCACCTCCACACCTGTCACCTAAATAGTGTTAGTTTTCACTTCGATCTTGTTGACTAGAATTTGCTTCAGTTCTGTCATATTGCATGAGGTTTTTTTTTCTATGCATCTTCGATCTCCAGTTCCCGATCATTTCCCAGAGTTTTTGTGCTACCTGGGGTAATAAGTATTTAATTTACAGAGCTGTTTATTGAGGTTATTTTGTTCCTGTATTTTTTATGTTTTAGTTTCACGTCCATTATAACATTATTGTGATCACAACCCCAAGTTCGTGACCACAGGTGAAGGTTGGGACATGAAACAACTCACAGAGAAACTTATTTTGGAAGTCAGCTTCATCTTCACCACAAATCTGTGACGTAGACCTCATTGGTGATGATTTCCCAATCTACCCATCAACCTCATACCACTTTGTCTTCAAGACACTGAAAGACTTCATCTCCATCATCCAGGCCACTTTACCCCTTATTACCATTTTGCCCTTTATTTATAATGTAATATTGTTGCAACATCATCTCTTATCAGGTTTAACAGGCTCTCTGTCTCTCACTCCGTGTCAAATATTTTACGATGTCACTGTAATAGTGAAAAAAGTATTTCCAATCCTCATGTGTGAAAAAGCTTTTTCAAATCACCTAAAAAACTCATGAGAGCTAAAAATATTTTTTTGCAATATTGACTTTTTTTTAAATATAGAAATGCACGTTTCCATAAAGCACATTTTCAATTCTCTCAGTGAAATTGCCCAATTTATTTATTTATTTTTATTAGTTATTTTGTAAAATATTTTTAATGCTAACTGAATCATTGCATTGAGTAAGTTGCTTGAAAAAAATCTGCTTATTTTGTCAATATATTAAGAAGAAGAAATAAGTCCTATATAAACCCTGAGGCCTGTTAGTGCCGGTGCTTATCTCTGGTTTCCATAGCGTCAAGTGGATGAGAGTCTATGACTCCCCCTGGACGGGACTCCAGTCCGATACAGGTTACTTCTCCAACCTAGGCCAGTACCTGTTTACAGCTGGGTGAACTGAGACAATGTAGATCATATATATATATATATATATATATATATATATATATATATATATATATATATATATATATATATATATATATATATATATATATATATATATATTTTTTTTTTTTTTTTCAAAAACTATATGGATTTGATTCATATGTTTTTACATCAGCCAAGCTTGAACCTTTGTGCGCATGCGTGAGTTTTTCCATGCCTGTCGGTTGCGTCATTCGCCTGTGGGCAGGCTTTGAGTGAGCACTGGTCCACCCCTCTCGTCGTTGTTTCATTGCGAGGAAATGGCGGAATGATTTGGACTTTTTTTCCATCAGAATTTTTCAGAAACTGTTAGTGACAGGCAGCTGGAAACCATTCGAAAAATTTATCTGGCTTTCGGTGAAAATGTTACGGGCTTCACAGAGAGTAAGGAGTGTTACTACAGCTTTAAGGACTGCCCACAATGGAGCACGGCGCGCCGCGCTCCAAGCCGCCATTGAGAGGCAGAAACCACCACATCATTTCTAAATGGATGGCTGTGTGGATCCGGGACTGTCGTGTGCAATTTCTCTGGTTATCACAAGAGCTGGACATCAGCCATTTTCCGGCAGATTTCACTTTTAACAAGACATTTTGTCATGGAAAGCCGCGCAGAGGCTTCGCGCGTCACGACGGAGCCGCTGATGGAGCAAGACAAAGGAACACCTCCGTTTCGGAGTGTTAAAGGACAAGTTGGGACAAGCCCAGCTCTCCACAATTTCTCTTATACTCACTCGACTGGTAAGCACTGAAAGCCGAGGATAGGCATGTCCCAACTTGTCCTCTAACACTCCGAAACGGAGGTGTTCCTTTGTCTCGCTCCATCAGCAGCTCCGTCATGACGCGCGAAGCCTCCGCGCGGCTTTCCATGACAAAATCTCTTGTTAAAAGTGAAATCTGCCGGAAAATGGCTGATGTCCAGCTCTTGTGATAACCAGAGAAATTGCACACGAGGGTCCCGGCTCCACACAGCCATCCGTTTAGAAATGATCTGGTGGTTTCTGCCTCTCAATGGCAGTTCGGAGTGCGGCGTGCCATGCACCATTGTGGGCCATTTCTTAAAGCTGTAGTAACACGCCTTATTCTCTGTGAAGCCCGTAAAATTTTCACCGAAAGCCAGATAAATTTTTCGAATGGTTTCCAGCTGCCTGTCTCTAACAGTTTCTGAAAAAATTCTGATGGAAAAAAAGCCCAAATCATTCCGCCATTTCCTTGCAATGAAACGACGACGAGAGGGGTGGACCAGTGCTCACTCAAAGCCTGCCCACAGGCGAATGATGCAACCGACAGGCGTGGAAAAACTCACGCATGCGCACAAAGGTTCAAGCTTGGCTGACGTAAAAACATATGAATCAAATCCATATATTTTTTGCATAAAATAAAAAGGTCGGATTCTTTTCTTACAGACCTCGTATATGCAAAAATCAAATGTGCATTACTACTTTTATCTATATCATACCTGTCTGGCCACGACATCAACATCTAGTAGAGGCCAGTGATGTCCAAACAAAGTCAGGGCATGTTTCACCAACATCCGGGAACAATGACTGTTTGGCTCTTCTTCTTGTTTCCATTCAACCTAAGTGGGACAAGTCCACATGCACACAGAAAACATAAGGACATACAGCTTTTTAAAAAATGCTTGACCTGATCTGTTCATTCACAACACATCAACCGCCTCACAAAGCATAAGCTTCATATAACGTGTGTATTTTCCTAAGTGGGGTTCAGTACAGGGTACCTCAGGGGTCAGTTCTGGGTCTACTTCAATTCTCCTTATATGTAGCACAGCTTGGTCAGTCTATACATACTCACAGGATCAACGGGCACTGCTATTAGTCAGGGTGCCAGACCTCAAAAATGTGCAGAAAACAGAAGCAAGTGTGTCACATCGTGACATACTTTTGTTTATGGCATTTTTTGGTAGATTGGTCCATCCTGCATAGGATAACTGGCAACATATTTCACAAATCTGAGCTGTTTTCTTTGTGTTGGTAACCTTTTTTGCACGTTTGACCCTTTATGCCCTAAGTTCCTCACAGGCCACCATAATAGGCGTACCCCATGGAGCAAAATCATGTTTGTCTGTTTATTTTTCATAAGTGATCAACAATACTGTCTTCAATGGACTAATTTGGGTCACATCTAATCCTACAGGTCTATGTACAGGCATCTACATGTATGATCTCTCCACAGGTATGCATGAAGGAATCTGACAATCTGTTCATCTGTTATTAATTACTCCCATTATTTTTCATGAGAAATGTGGGTTTATATTACTTACCTTGTGATCTGGGTGCTTGGTACTGGTGTCCTGCACACAAAAGGCCTGAACAGATTCAAGAACTGTTGATGAAACAGTACACAAATGAATACTATGCTGTCTGACTGTTGAAACAAACAGATCTGGTGGTTCTTTGTCTTTAATGTATGGTGTCCTGTGAGGAACTTAGGGCATAAAGGGTCAAACTTGCAAACAAGGTTACCAACACAAAGAAAACAGATTTGTGAAATATGTTGCCAGTTACCACTAGTATCACTGAAAAGCTGAATTGAAATCCTAAAAAAAAGATACTTTGGGAAAATGCTTAATTTTCGAGTGATTTTCAATTATTGGCCCCTCGGCAAAGGAGGGTTAATTCCAAAGGCCTTAATCATTCCCACTTAGTTAAGGATTAAAAAACTGCCCACACCAGTACTCTATAATTCTGCATTAGTTTACTTCCAATCAGTTAAATCACTAGGATACAGTGGAGTATAGAGCTTTGAGGGACCTAGATTTTGACTTACCCTTTCCGTCCTTGACCTTTTGACCTCTAGCTATGCACTAATTAACCCAACTAATAAATCAGTGTTATCTTCTTGCAGTAGACTTAATAAGCTTTGCATTGATACCAAATTGTAGGAATTAAATTGAAGAAACATTGTGAAAACTGTATTTATATTTTCCCTACCCCTAATTTCAGGGCAATTTTTATCCTCCCCAAAAATTAAAAAAAGAGACCAATCACACTTTTTGCAGGAGATTTGCCCGAGCAGGCCTCTGAAATCCTATGCAGGATGGACCAATCTACCAAAAAATGCCAAAAACAAAAGTATGTCATGATGTGACACACCTGCTCTCCACCCGGGGGCCTTGGCACCCCTACTATATGCTGATGATACACAGATGTATGTAAGATCCAGGCCTGATTGGCCAAAATAAAAAAGTAAATAAATAAATAAATATATATATATATATATATATATATATATATATATATATATATATATATATATATATATATATATCCATCCATCCATTTTCTTCCGCTTTATTCGGAGTTGGGTCGCGGGGGCAGCAGCGCCGCCCAGACCTAAGATAGATAATTTTTTTTTCAGGCAATATGCAGGTGTGAGAGATCACTTCTTGGAAAATCCTCAGGTTTTGTGAGTTCAACTCTGGGTCTTCAGGCCTTGTGAGGTTACTCTGGGTCATGGAAATTTACCCTTCCTTTAAAACCGACATTATCATCATTTTAGCTGATATGTTTGATTCTAACTCAAGTTTCCTTTTCCTTCAAATTTAGTGCTTTACTTAAATTATACCCTTAATTCCATATTTCGGCCTCAGTTTTCTTTTACAGAAAACATACATTTTGCATACAACATATGTTTTTACATACAATGTTTGAATATATTAGGTGTGTTTTTCTAAATGTTATTACTCAGTTGGTGCAAAAGGACTGTATACTATATCCTTCTAAACATCTGTTAAAGGGGAACAGAAACACCCACGGATTATTTATAGCATGAATAAACACAAAAAAATGCGCTCTTTTGATAGTTCGAGAAACACTAAAGACCATAAAACATCTACAGAAAACCTTGTTTTAGTTTAGTCTGAGAGGTTTTGACATTGACCGGTTGCCGTCATTTAAGCAAGTCAGGCGGGTGACGTCACTGATTGTGGGGGAAGATGAGCCTCATTCTGAGATTCCCTGCCAGAGGCACCAACAAAGAGGTTATATATGACTACTAGAGTCCGCACTCCCAGTGTTGCCCACTAAACGCGAACGTCCCTTCATGGACAGCGACATGACGCCTCCTAACCGGGCAAAATATTGCCGAAGTGCCTGGATGTTAATGCATTTTCAATGGGAATTCGCAACTGAACACACTCAGAAAACACTCACAAAATACGTGTTAAAATGCCATTCTGACCTAGATATCGAGCCAGTAAAATTAATTTACATTAAATCATGTCAGGAAAGTATTACTCTGACACCCACACATTCCGAAATATTAGTGTTGAAAGTTACACAGATCTGCGCTGTTAAGCTGAGCTGCTGGGCTGAACCTGCTGCTGCTGTTTTCAGCATAGCCCTGTTAACTCCCAAAACGTGAATCAGCTGCAAATCGTGAATACTGAAAAATGATCTCCCAAAACATGAACGCAGGTCTCACAAAATGTGAATAACATGAATGATTCGGGTGTCCCAAAAAAAATATGCAACATTTTATCAGCAAAGAAAATGGTCAAAGCATACGAGGTCTGTTAGAAAAGTATCCAACCTTTTTATTTTTTTCAAAAACCTGATGGATTTGAATCACGTGTGCTTGCATGAGCCAACCTTGAACCTTCGTGCGCATGCGTGATTTTTTTCACGCCTGTCGAATGCGTCATTTGCTTGTAAGCAGCCAATGTGAGAGGATGGGTGGAGTCTCTCGTCATTTTTTCTTTGCAAGGAAATGGCGGAACGACTGGAGCAGCACGACTACATCAAATTTTGCCACAAACTGGGCGACAGCCAGGTGGAAACCATTCGGATTATTCAGACGGCTTTCGGTGAAGATCCTCTGGGCATCACACAGATTAAGGAGTGGTACAACCGGTTTAAAGATGGCCACACAATGGTGGAGAGCGCGCCGCACTCCGATCGGCATCAACACGCTGAAACAACCGGATCAAAAGTTTTAGATCTTTGAGTTCATCTCATACAAAATGGGAGCAAAACCAAAAGTGTTGCGTTTATATTTTTGTTGAGTGTACATACATACATACACATACATATATACAACCCCTGGCAATAATTATGGAATCACCGGCCTCAGAGGATGTTCATTCAGTTGTTTAATTTTGTAGAAAAAAGCAGATCACAGACATGACGCAAAACTAAAGTAATTTCAAATGGCAACTTTCTGGCTTTAAGAAACACTATAAGAAATCAGGAAAAATAATTGTGGCAGTCAGTAACGGTTACTTTTTTAGACCAAGCAGAGGGAAAAAAAATATGGACTCACTCAATTCTGAGGAATAAATTATGGAATCACCCTGTAAATTTTCATCCCCAAAACTAACACCTGCATCAAATCAGATCTGCTCGTTAGTCTGCATCTAAAAAGGAGTGATCACACCTTGGAGAGCTGTTGCATCAAGTGGACTGACATGAATCATGGCTCCAACACGAGAGATGTCAATTGAAACAAAGGAGAGGATGATCAAACTCTTAAAAGAGGGTAAATCATCACGCAATGTTGCAAAGATGTTGGTTGTTCACAGTCAGCTGTGTCTAAACTCTGGACCAATACAAACAACATGGGAAGGTTGTTAAAGGCAAACATACTGGTAGACCAAGGAAGACATCAAAGCGTCAAGACAGAAAACTTAAAGTAATATGTCTGTTGTCTCAATGTCTCAAAAATCGAAAATGCACAACAAAACAAGTGAGGAACGAATGGGAGGAAACTGGAGTCAATGGGCTAAGGAAAAGCAACCGTGGACTGTGGATGACTGGATGATGAAAGTCATATTCAGTGATGAATCTCGAATCTGCATTGGGCAAGGTGATGATGCTGGAACTTTTGTTTGGTGCTGTTCCAATGAGATTTATAAAGATGACTGTCTGAAGAGAACATGTAAATTTCCACAGTCATTGATGATATGGGGCTGCATGTCAGGTAAAGGCACTGGGGAGATGGCTGTCATTACATCATCAATAAATGTGCTAGTTTACGTTGATATTTTGGACACTTTTCTTATCCCATCAATTGAAAGGATGTTTGGGGATGATGAAATCACTTTTCAAGATGATAATGCATCTTGCCATAAAGCAAAAACTGTGAAAACATTCCTTGCAAAAAGACACATAGGGTCAATGTCATGGCCTGCAAATAGTCCGGATCGTAATCCAATTGAAAATCTTTGGTGGAAGTTTAAGAAAATGGTCCATGACAAGGCTCCAACCTGCAAAGCTAATCTGGCAACAGCAATCAGAGAAAGTTGGAGCCAGATTGATGAAGAATACTGTTTGTCACTCATTAAGTCCATGCCTCAGAGAATGCAAGCTGTTATAAAAGCCAGAGGTGGTGCAACAAAATACTAGTGATGTGTTGGAGCGTTCTTTTGTTTTTCATGATTCCATAATTTTTTCCTCAGAATTGAGTGATTCCATATTTTTTCCCTCTGCTTGGTCTAAAAAAGTAACCGTTACTGACTGCCACAATTTTTTTTCCTGATTTCTTATAGTGTTTCTTAAAGCCAGAAAGTTGCCATTTGAAATGACTTTAGTTTTGCGTCATGTCTGTGATCTGCTTTTTTTCTACAAAATTAAACAACTGAATGAACATCCTCCAAGGCCGGTGATTCCATAATTTTTTGCCAGGGGTTGAGTGTGTGTATATATATATATATATATAATATGGCCTCCGTGTTGATAACCATTTGTAAAATCCAGGCGGCTTTTGGTGGCTTTCAGTTGAGTGAGTATCTGAGAAATTGTTTAACAGCAGGGCATGTTCCAACTTGTCCTTAAGGCTTCCAACGGAGGTGTTTTTCCTGTGGCGGGTGCGCCGTGCCGGCTGCGAGCCGATGCGCCAATCCGTCCGCACGTCTTTCATTAAAAAAATCTCCTTTAACAGTGGAATGTCCAGATAAACTGCTGATTCCAACCTCTTCTGAAAGTTTTCTGTTCTCTCACGACGTCCTGGGTCAACAGAGGCTTAAATTTGGAGTTTTTCAGCTTGAAACAGGATGACGACGTCGCCTCGGAGCGCTGCGCGACGTCCCGCTCCGTGGGAAGCCCTTACAGCGAAACAATCCAAAATCTCTCATCAGCCGTTAAAATTTTCACCGAAAACCAGCTGAATTTTTCGAATGATGTCCACTCGGATGTGCCTCACAGTTTTAGAAAAAATTTTGATCAAGCACAGCGCCAGTCTCTCAGCAACTTCTCAGACAAAGGAATTCCGACGAGGGGGCTGGACCACTCCTTCCACAAGGCGTGCTCACAGGCGAATGACGTCACCGACAGGCGTGAAAAAACTCTCGCATGCCCACGAGGGTTCAAGCTTGGCTGATGTAATCACACGTGATTCAAATCCATATGGTTTTTAAAAAAAATAATAAAGTCGGATACTTTTCTCACAGACCTCGTGTATATATATATATATATATATATATATATATATATATATATATATATATATATATATATATATATATATATATATATATATTTTTTTTTTTTTTTTTACACAATTATCTTTTATTGAGTGAGTTTCATTCATGAAGTCAGTGTGCACATCTCTGTGTGTGAGTGGTGTGTGTAAGTATCGTCCGTGTCCTCGGACGACACAGGCAGGAAACATACACCTGTTTATCAACCAAATGTCATGGACAAAGTGACAAGAATAACCAAAACCACTTACTTATGGAAGGAAATATTGTTTCCCTTGTCCCTCCGTTTGTGGCTTTGCCAACATGCACAGCTTTCCGGCATATTCCACCTGTTTCTTGATGAGACTAACAGACCTTCAGTGAGCGAGCTCAGTAAACTGCACTCGCCCCCAGCAGAGGAGACCCCAACCAGTGACGTCAACCGGAAGTGCCCTCCACTGACTTCAGCCAGTGGAGATTTACATGTCAATTTAGTGGCAAATTTGATTCAAATAATATTATCTACACTGTGCTCAAACATTCGGCAAGTGTATGAATAACTCTTAATTTTTTATCAAGGAATGCACAAACAAATTCTCAAAAAGTGTTTCTGTTCCGCTTTAATGGTATCAGTAATATACACCATAACCATCTTCTGGCATTTGCATATCATCAAAACAAGTTTGTTATTAGCACATTATCTGTCCTTGGTAAAAGAACTACACTACATGTGCTCCTCCTAATCTTGCAGAACGTGTTAAGCAGTGTGTCCTGATAAGTGCCTTGCAGTCTCAGGACGCTGCCTTACCGAGTACTCCTATAATGAAGTTGGCAAATTCCTTTTTAGAGTTCTTCTCTATGGAGTAGTCTGCTATCTGATATTAAGTAAGCAAACTTGTTAAAATATTTAAATCAATGCTTAAAATGAGTCTTTTTTCCCCCCTCGTACTTAAAACACAATGATACTCCCTGCTCTGCCTTGCATAGTAAGGCAGAGCAGGGAGTATCATCTGAATTCTTCACATAATACACCCAAGCAACTAATATCACATACATACTAGTTGCTTGGGTGTATTATGTGATGAATTCAGACCTGACCCAGGACCAGCTTCAGATGGAACTCATCCAAAATTTTGGTTCAGGTAATATGTTTGTCAAATATGAAACAGATACTGGGAAGCATTGTTGAGTTATGGAGGCCACAGAGCGTGTAATGATGCCTACAACCCATTTCAATGTCCCACTTTGGGAAGGCAGGAACAAAAAGTTGCATGTTGAGAACTGCTTACCTTCCAGTCATGTCGCATAAACTCCCAGGTTTTGTTCTTGGTGTAACGCAGATCTACGCCACTGACCATTCCCGGTGTGTGCAGGTGAGCCAGGTGAGCAGCGTCGGCTGCATTCTCTGGAATCTCCTGCAGGAAAGGGAGGTCAGTGATTGAAAACAGTCCTCCGCCCAAGATGATGATGATGACAATGATGAAGTAGAACCACCTTTGTCTTCTGCATTTAACCATCCTAATTACAGTTAGACACAAGCCAACCACTAGGGGCAGTGGGTAGCCACAATCTGGCACCCAGGAACAAACTCCAGATGTAGATGTAGCTGCCTTGGTCAGGGTAGAGAAGGGAGCAGACCCTAAATAATCATGTTTTTTTCTGTTTTAATAGTGGGAGGAAATTGGGAAGAACATGCAAACTCCACATGGAAATTTGCAGGTGGAGAGTGACCCCAGTGCTGACCACTGAGCCGCCACGCCAGCCCATTAGGTCTGATACCGAATTAGTTCAATTATACAACACTGATTTTTTTAAAATACACATAGATTTGAACGCATTACACACACGTGGAGACACACCACCTACTTGTATGTGAGCGCTGACAAAATGCTCAGTTCTCCCCCGATAGACCCACTCGCCCTTTGTAATCTCCTGCTGCTCTGGGACAGTCCAGTGAGGCTCATCTCGGTCACAGTGGAACCAAACCAAAATCTGGCCGTTGATCTCACAGCTGAGCCAGCGGTGTATCTTGGCAAACCCCGGAACTGAAAAACAAACAGAATCTTAATAATCATCACGAGTCAATATGTCACCGACTCCTGATAATGGACAGTACTTTATTTTGAAAGTACAGCAGATGGCTTTTAATAACAATAACAAGCAAAATACACCAGAAGTGTTTCTCAGATACATTTATGCTGAAGATATTGATTGATTTAAGAACGTTTTGCTACAACATGTTCCCGGTTATTATTATTATTATTATTACTAGTAACAGTTGTAGTAATTGTCTTTAGGGGCATCTCTTATGAAGACCACAACATCCTCTTGGCTTTTTCCAATTGCAGACATCCTCAACACTGGGACACCTGTGGCTCGCCACATAACAAAAAAGTCACTACTGATGTTCCCTCAGAACGAACATGATATTCCTCATCTTAGTCTCCCTAAGTAACCATACGTTTGACACAAAGTACTCTAAGATCCTACATAGAGACCTAGTGCCAAAGACATTCAGTCAGCACTTTTAATAACTGGTTATCATTCAGGTGTTAACCTCGTTTGACACGTCATTCCAGTGGTACCCAAGGAGCCTCTGACAAGACCGAGGACCAAAGACATCTATTCACTGCCTTCAGTCACTGGTTAATGTCAAAGTCTCAGAAGACAGGAAGCACCAGGACCCAAATTATACATACTTAGATCTTCAACTGCTTATCCGGGATCGAGTCGCACATGCCATTATACATTGCATCATAAATTTGTTATAACATGAAGTTGAAATGCTAATTGTGAAATTGGAAGCAAATTTAATAATTATCATTCAAGTTGGAGAGACAAGATGTGCTGTCGACCACAATCACGAGCTTGCAGGCATTATTTAGTCCTTAGGCTCTTTGTTTGAGACCATTGAACTCTGATAATTGATCACCAGTCTCACTGAGCATCATTGAACACTGGCTCTTCTTTTTTCATTTTATTTTCATTTATATAGCACCAAATCACAACAAAGTTGCCCCAAGGCGCTTCACATAAGTAAGGTCTACCCTTAACTCCCAGAGAAAGCACAGAGGCGACAGTGGTAAGGCAAAATGATGATATGAGGAAGAAACCTCAAACAGACCAGACTCAAAGGGGGGACCCTCTGGTTGGCCCATGCTACCAACACAATTTACAAAACAAATATACACAGGACAGGAGGGTTGCAGAAACAGACACCACACCCATCTCTGGATGAAGCTGCACCTCAAACAGAGAGAAAAAAACAGAATCAGACATTGGAAAGACAACAAATACAGTAAAATTTGTCAGCATTAAGCAACAAGAAAAACAGAAGAAATACTAAGGTGATCGCTGGCCACTCGCCCTAAGCTTCACTAAAAGACCCAGACTTCTCTTTATTGTCCATCCAACCATTTTCTATACTCGCTTACTCCAATTAAGGGTCACAGGGTAGCTGGAACCTATCCCAGCGGTCATAGGGTGTGGGGTAGGGTACACCCTGGACAATTTTTACATACTGTCATATTGTTAGGTCTTTATATCTAAAAAATAATTGTATTGCTATAAATATACATGTAGGCATCCTATGTAGATGTGATTTGTTAAAAGGGTAATAAACATACATAATAGAAAGATTTTCCATTTTCTTGTTTGTGAATGTTAAACTATCTTGTAAGTCCTTGAGTTTTAACAGTATCTTAATTTATCAATGGATTGTTAAACATGAAAATCACAAATTATGTCAATATAATACTTATTATTATTTTTTTTAATAGAGTGATAATTCAGTGGTCAAAAGATCCAATATGCACATTACCCCTCTAACCACACTGTAGTCTGTAAAGTATGTAGTGGTCCCATAGCCTGAGCCAGGTCCCCATTTGCTGCTGGGTTGACTCACTAGTAGAAGTGCACAATCCCGGTTTCACTGAGTAAAAGTCCTACCCTCCACCCACTTAACCAGCTGATTCTAATTAGCTCAGCTCATCTACCTGCCTCAAAAGTTGAACTAATTATAATCAGCTGGTTAACTGGGTAGATGGAACAACACACGGTAAGCCTTTTACTCACTGAAGCCTGGAAAACCCACCTCTGCCCACTAGTCTGAGTGGGACTCGAACCAGTGGCTTTCCGCACCATAGTTAAACATTCAACCACTTAGGCATGGCGCTTCCAGCAGCCATGCAAATACTCTAATAGATTTATCTTCTTGACACGGGGAAATGTCTTTAGTCATGCTCATAAACAAGACTTCACCTTCAGTTCATACCTTTTTCTGAGTACGGTATCTTCACACATTTACCATCATCGCCACGAAACTGCCATCCATGAAATGGGCACTCCAGGCAGTTTCCCACCACCTGCCCTCCCACAGCCAAGTTGGCTCCCAGATGAGGGCAATAAGCATCCAGCACACAGGCTTTGCCATCCTGACCACGGAACACTGCCACCTGCTCACCTAGAATTCCAACATGGACAGGAATAGTCAGAAATGAGACCTCGGAAATGAAAATAATACCAGTAAAAGTCTGAAAGCAAATGTTTAGACAAATTTTAAATATACTTTACTGAAACAAAAGAAGAAATAAGTTCAAGATGGGCTCTGAGGCCCACTGCTACAGGTGCTAATCCCTGGATTCCCTATTGGGAAGCAGAAGAAAGTCTACGACTTCCCCTGGATGGGACACCAGCCCATAACAACTGACTTCCCCAGACAAGACTGGTGCCCATTTATAGCTGAGTGAACTAAAACAATGCAGAGGAAGCATCTTCCCCCAAAATAAATTGCTATAATCAAGGGCAGCAACGATAACATACAGTGAGGAAAATAAGTATTTGTAAGTTCTCCCACTTAGAAATCATGGAGGGGTTTGAAATTTTCATCTTAGGTGCATGTCCACTGTGAGAGACATAATCTAAAAAAAACAATCTGGAAATCACAATGTATGATTTTTTTAAAATAATTTATTTGTATGTTACTGCTGCAAATAAGTATTTGAACACCTACCAACCAGCAAGAATTCTGGCTCACACAGACCTGTTAATTTTTCGTTAAGAAGCCCTCTTATTCTGCACTCTTTATCTGTATTAATTGCACCTGTTTAAACTTGTTACCTGTATAAAAGACACCTGTTCACACACTCAATCAGTCACATTCCAACCTGTCCACCATAGCCAACAACTGTTATGATTACGAGGTCTATTAGAAAAGTGTCCGACCTTATTTTTTTTTTTCAAAAACCATATGGATTTGAATCACTTGTGATTGCATCAGACAAGCTTGAACCCTTGTGCGCATGCGTGAGTTTTTCCATGCCTGTCGGTTGCGTCATTCGCCTGTGAGCAGGCTTTGAGTGAGGAGTGGTCCAGCCCCCTCGTCGTTGTTTCATTGCCAGGAAATGGCGGAATGATTTGGGCTTTTTTTTTCCATCAGACTTTTTTCAGAAACTGTTAGAGACTGGCAGCTGGTAACCATTAGAAAAATGTATCTGGCTTTCGGTGAAAATGTTACGGGCTTGGTAGAGAATAAGGAGTGTTACTGTCACTTTAAAGACGGCCCCCAGTGGCTGTGGGGCGCGCCACGCTCCGAAGCCGCCATCGACAGGCTGAACGACCATTTCATTTCTAAACGGATGGCTGTCTGGATCCGTGACCATCGTGTGCCATTTCTCTGGTTATCACAAGAGCTGGACATCAACCATTTTCCGGCAGATTTCACTTTTAACAAGAGATTTTGTCATGGAAAGCCGAGCGGAGGCTTCGCGTGTCACGATGGATTCGCTACTGGAGCGAGACAAAACCACCTCTGTTTTGGTCTCACAGGATGGCGTTCAGACAGCTGTCGGTGGTTTTTCCATCGAGTGATTATCGGAGAAATTGTGGATGTGCCTGGACATGCCAGAACATGTGCCGTGAGGCTTCATCACGGCATTGCTTTGCGCCATGCGGCACCGCCGTGACGCGCGGAATTCCTCCGCACGTCTGTCTAATGTGCCGAAAAAGTGCTGATGTCCAGGTCTTTTCACAATTCCTGTGCTAGTCAGACGACGTCCCGGATAAAACACAGCGTCCAGTTTGGAAATGAATGGCACATTCCACTGTTACAGGAGTTTTTGTCATGGAAAGGGGAGCGGAGGCTTTGCGCGTCGCGGCGGTGCTGCATGGCGCAAAGCAACGCCGTGATGAAGCCTCACGGGACATGTTCTGGCATGTCCAGGCACATCCACAATTTCTCGGATAATCACTCGATGGAAAAACCACCGACAGCTGTCTGAACGCCATCTCAGAGCCATCCTGTGAGACCAAAACAGAGGTGGTTTTGTCTCGCTCCAGTAGCGAATCCATCGTGACGCGCGAAGCCTCCGCTCGGCTTTCCATGACAAAATCTCTTGTTAAAAGTGAAATGTGCCGGAAAATGGTTGATGTCCAGCTCTTGTGATAACCAGAGAAATGGCAGATGATGGTCACGGATCCAGACAGCCATCCGTTTAGAAATGAAATGGTCGTTAAGCCTGTCGATGGCGGCTTCGGAGTGCGGCGCGCCCCACAGCCACTGGGGGCCATCCTTAAAGCCACAGTAACACTTCTTATTCTCTACCAAGCCCGTAACATTTTCACCGAAAGCCAGATAAATTTTTCTAATGGTTACCAGCTGCCAGTCTCTAACAGTTTCTGAAAAAATTCTGATGGAAAAAAAGCCCAAATCATTCCGCCATTTCCTGGCAATGAAACAACGACGAGGGGGCTGGACCACTCCTCACTCAAAGCCTGCTCACAGGTGAATGACGCAACCGACAGGCATGGAAAAACTCACGCATGCGCACGAGGGTTCAAGCTTGTCTGACGCAATCACACGTGATTCAAATCCATATGGTTTTTGAAAAAAATAATAAGGTCGGATACTTTTCTAATAGACCTCGTATTTATTAGAAAATGGAAGAAACACAAGAAGACTGTCAATCTTCCTCGGTCTAGGATTCCATGCAAGATCTCACTTTGCGGGGTAAGGATGATTCTGAGAAAGCTCAGAACTACACAGGAGGATCTGGTCAATGACCTGAAGAGAGCTGAGACCACAGTCACAAAGATTACATTAGTAGCACATGATGCTGTCATGGTTTAAAATCCTGCAGGGCAGCAAGGTCCTCCTGCTCAAGCCAGCACATGTCCAGGCCCGTCTGAAATTCACCAGTGACCATCTGGATGATCCAGAGGAGGCATGGGAGAAGGTCATGTGGTCAGATGAGACCAGAATAGAGCTTTTTGGAATCACCTCCACTTACCATGTTAAGAGGATGTGAACAACCCCAAGAAAACCATCCGAACTGTGAAGCATGGGGGTGGAAACATCATACTCTGGGGGTGCTCTTCTGCAAAGGGGACAGGACAACTGCACTGTACTGAAGGGAGGATGGATGGGGTCATGTATTGCGAGATTTTGGCAAACAACCTCCTTCCCTTAGTAAGAGCATTGAAGATGGGTCATGGCTGGGTCTTCCAGCATGACAATGACCCCAAACACACAGCCAGGGCAACTAAGGAGGGGCTCCGTAAGAAGCATTTCAAGGTCCTGGAGTGGCCTGGCCAGTCTCCAGACCTGAACTCAATAGAAAATCTTTGGAGGGAGCTGAACCTCCAAACCTGAAAGATCTAGAGAAGATCTGTATGGAGGAGTGGACCAAAATCCCTGCTTCAGTGTGTGAAAACCTGGTGAAAAACTACAGGAAACATTTGACCTCTGTAACTGCAAATAAAGGCTACTGTACCAAATATTAACATTCATTTTCACAGGTGTTCAAATACTTATTTGCAGCAGTAACATACAAATAAATTATTTAAAAAAAAATCATACATTGTGATTTCCAGATTGTTTTTTTTTAGATTATGTCTCTCACAGTGGATATGCACCTAAGATGAAAATTTCAGACCCTTCCATGATTTCTAAGTGGGAGAACTTGCAAAATCACAGGGTGTTCAAATACTTATTTTCCTCACTGTATCTAAACTCTGGACGTTTGATCTAGATGACCTTGTTTGCTGATTGATCTTAGAATTAACTCGTCCGCATCTTTTGGCCTAATTTACTTGTCAAGGTTGATCAAAACAGGGTTCTGCGTTGTTCATCACTGTAGCTTCTGTGAATAAAATGTACCTCTGCAGAATGTCTTCATCCAACAATTATCAATCAATTAATCAATTAAAAACAAACACTATTGCTCTGTGAAACTGGACACTGACAGAGTTACTTTTCCATGAAAATATCAAATATAAATAAGAAACAGCCACGCCAGCTAGAGTGAAAGCAAGCTTATTCAATCATTTCTGGACCAAGTTGAAAGAAATCTGAAAATACAACACCGGAATATGGAGTATATCACAGAGAAATTAATCTCATTTGTGTTTATTCTTATATTAGTAGAATATACAATGTCAAAGCAACTGTCATGTGACCCAACAAAGTGAGAGAAAAAGCATTTCCATTCTATGAATTTGCTCTTACAGAATATCTCAGGATGGAAAACCCGATGTGAAGAAAAAACCCGAGGCTAATTAAAAAGGGATAAATTGAGACGTATGAAAGTGAGACTTCTAATTGAATCGCTAAACGAATGGTGAGATATTCATCATGACAAAGCATTAAGGCAGTAAAACTGAAGTCACTACTTTACAGAATATAGATCGATACTAAAAAATAAATCATTTTCTAACCTTTATTCAACAGTTTTAGTCATTTCCCCACATAATTAATATTACATATAATACACACTTGTGAAAGCTCACTCCACAGTTTATTATTATTTTTATACGAGGTCTGTTAGAAAAGTATCGGACCTTTTTATTTTTATTTTTTTTATTTTAAACCATATGGATTTGAATCACGTGTGATTGCATCAGCAAAGCTTGAACCTTCGTACACATGCGTGAGCTTTTTCAAGCCTGTCGGTTGCGTCATTCGCCTGTGAACAGGCTTTGTGTGAGCAGTGGTCCACCCCTCTCGTCGGATTTTTATTGCGAATAAATGTCTGAACGATTTGGAGCTTTGCTGCATTAATTTTTTCCAGAAACTGTGAGAGACCTCCAGGTGGACACCATTCGGAAAATTCAAATGGCTTTGAGGGACGATTTTATGGGGATTACACAGATTAAGGAGTGCTCCAGCCGGTTTAAAGACCGCCCACAGCTGCTGAGAGCGCGCCGAGTGCCGATCGACAAGCTGAAACAACCAGATCATTTCCAACGTGAAGGCTTTGTTGATCCGGGACTTCATTTGACTTACACAAAAATGGCAGGAGACGTGGACATCAGTACTTTTTCAGCACATTCCACTGTTACAGGAGTTTTTTTCATGGAAAGAAAAGCGGAGGGATGCGCCACCGTGCCATTCATGGTGCGGCACAAAACCACCTCCGTGTTGGTTTCACAGGACAGCTTTGAGATGGCTTTCAGACGGCTGTCAGTGGGTTTTCAGTCGTGTGACTAACTGAGAAATTGTGGATGAGCCTGGACATGCCAGAACATGTCCTGTGAGGCTTCATCACGGCGTTGCTTTGCGCCATGCGGCTCCACCGCGACGCGCGGAATTCCTCCGCTCCGCTTTCCATGACAAAATCTCCTGTAACAGTGGAATGTGCCGTTCATTTCCAAACTGGACGCTGTGTTTTATCTGGGACGTCCTCTGACTAGCACAGGAATTGCGGAAGACGTGGACATCAGCACTTTTTCGGCACATTGAGACAGACGTGCGGAGGAATTCCGCGTGTCGCGGTGGATGATCTGGTTGTTTCAGCCTGTCGATCGGCGCTCGGAGCGCGGCGCGCTCTCAGCAGCTGTGGGCGGTCTTTAAACCGGCTGGAGCACTCCTTAATCTGTGTAATCCCCATAAAATCGTCCCTCAAAGCCATTTGAATTTTCCGAATGGTTATCACCTGGAGGTCTCTCACAGTTTCTGGAAAAAAATTGATGCAGCAAAGCTCCAAATCGTTCAGACATTTATTTTTTTTTAATTATATTTTTAGTATATGGTATATTTAGTATATAGTTTTTAACGACAATTGTACATACAATTTACAATGTATTCCCTTCATCCACACAACATCCATTTTTTCAAATAAAGACAAAACAAAGTAAAAATAAAACAACATGTAGCTGAACAACATGGGGGAATATAGATTTATATAAAATCAGATCTTATTGACTTTACAACCGCTAACCATCCCTTCCATATTTTCTCAAATTTTTCTTCCTCAGATCTCCAATAATATGTCAGTTTCTCCATACAATATATACTGTGCATCACCTCTATCCAATTTTCAAATTTCAGAGCCTCTTCCTTCATCCACATTTTGGTGATCCCCTTTTTCCCTGCTAAAAGCATGATCCTGAACATCTTATTGTTGAGATAATTATTATTTACCTCAGGTTTTCCCAAATAAAATACCTCAAAAGTAAAAGGAAGGTCAGCCCTCAATACTTTATCTATGCATTTTTTTTTTAACTCAACCCAATAGCTTTGTATTACCGGACAAGACCAAAAGACATGTACATGATGTGCCATTTCTTCCCGACATTTTCTCCAACAACTTGTGTCTCGATATTTTGTCTGTGCCGGAATCCTAAAGAATCGTACAATATTTTTACATCCATGCTCTCTCCACATTAATGATGATGTTGTTTTCCATACATGTTGATTGATCTCATCCCAATCTTCCCCTGTTAAATTTATATTGGCTTCTGCTTCCCATTTCAGCTTTATGTATTGTGTATCTTGGTTTTTTGTTGTATGGCTGGGGGGGCCTGGCTGCCTTTTTGTTTCTGTCTTTTGGTTTTCCTTCCAGGTGGCTTGCATTTGGGACTGAGTGGCTGTGTTGCTGAGGTTATCAGGACCTCACCCTGATCACCTGCGGCTCGTCAGGACTCACAGCTGTGGTGCATCTATATGGATTGGAACATGGTGGCAGTTAAGACTGGAGTATACAGTGTGTATTTGCCAGAGACTCGACCTTGTGACCAGACGGGTGAGATTTTCATCTCGGGAGCCATCTCATCATCAGTGGATGCAGAGAACGTGAAAGAGGAGGGGGTGAGGTCTCACGCTCGTCAGCACACTTCCTGAGGTACGTTAGATTTTGTGACTAACGTTTATACAGTCAGTAAATGTGGTGTCCCTCACACCTTTATTATATTGAGCTGTACGTTAGTCATGTATTGGCTTCCACTGCAGTGGAGTTTTGTGAACTGGATGTTCCATGCCTGCAGGTTGGGAAGCTGATTAGTAATTAAGCCAGGAAGTGTTTGCTGTTTATGTACACCTTTAAGTGTTCTCTCTGTGTGTAGAGTGTGGACTCACATAATGGTTCCTTCTTTCACAGACTCGGTTTGTTGCGGCCACCTGGGGGGTGTCGGCGGGGTCCTTGGGTCTGAACGGCTTCTGGCTCCGGACCGTTAGCGCTGCTGGGAGCGCACCACGCCAGACCGCACTTTCTTTTGTTGTTTTGTATCACTGTTATGTATTAAATTCAGTTATCCTTTGTACCGTGCTCTGCTTATTTCATACTGGGTCCTTCAAACGCTGGTCGGTTCTCCGAGCTGCGTCCGACACATAACATTTTTAAATGTTCTAACCCTATGTATAACTTAGATATCAATTTTCTATTTAGTTTACATTGGTATGCTGAAATAAATAAGATAATTTCTATGTCTAATGAACAATTTTCCTTTTTGATATCATAATCTAAATAATGCCTCATTTGTAAAAATCTATAAAAATCTCTATTTACTAACCCAAATTGCTCCTTAATTTCCTCAAAGCTCTTGCATTTTGTATTCTTCAAAAGATCCCACCACATATGTGGGCCCAATTCCCATTGTTTAAACTGCTTGTCTCTTTTATTTGGTATAAAATCTGTGTCAAAAGCCATCCATCTTAACAGCTTACAGGGACCAGTCATGTTATACCTTGTGACTACTTCATACCATACTTTCAAAGCTACCTCGAGCCATGGATTTATTTCCAAACTTAAGAGTCTATATAATTTATTATCCCCTATTATTGCTTCTATTGGTGTCCCTCGTATCCTGCTGATTTCTATTTCTTTCCACCTAGCATTATATGACGGATTACACAAATTTAACAACATTTTGATTTGTGCTGCTTGGAAATAACTCTTTAGACATGGTAGTGCCAAGCCCCCCTTTTCTTTGGGTAACTGTATTGTTTTGAATTTTACCCTTGGCTTTCTGCCCTGCCAAATGTACCTTGAAACACATTTGTCCCATTCAGTAAATTCTCCACTTGAAATCTCTACTGGTAAGTTTTGAAAAAGGTATAGCAAACGAGGGAGGATGTTGATTTTAATTACCTCCGCTCTTGATACTATTGTTATGAATGGAATTAAATTCCACCTTTCTATATCAATCTTTATTTTTGACATTGAGTCAAAATTTGCCTTTTTTAATTGACTCAGGTTTTTTGTCAGCTTTACCCCTAAATATTTTATTGAATCCTGATTCCAATTAATTCCATACAAATTTATAATAGATTCCGCGGGGTTATAATTGTAGGTAAGGACTTGTGTTTTTTGTACGTTTATTTTATATCCAGATAATTGTCCAAAGTCCTTAAATTCGGACATGAGTGCTGGTAAGGAAGTGTTTGGATGAGATAAATATATCAACACATCTGCGAATAAAGCAATTTTTTTGAGTCCCTCCCACCATGTCTATCCCTTGAATATTCTTTTTTTATGCTATTGCCAAACTAAGGGGCTCCAAAAATATTGCAAATAATAAAGGGCTCGCCGAACAGCCCTGCCTACAACCTCTTTGTAGTTTAATATCATTAGATACCCCCCATTCACTTTGATTTTAGCTGTTGGATTCTAATGGCATTTTTGAAAAATTCCAGTCTGGCTTCACATCACTTCGTAGTACTGAAACAGCACTGTTGAAGGTTTTTAATGATCTCCTTTTAATTGTTGACTCTGGTTGCTCTGGAATTTTAGTTTTGCTGGATTTGACTGCAGCCTTTGACACGGTTGATCACTGTATTTTACTGTCCCATCTGGAGTATTATACAGGTTTTAAAGGCGCAGCACTGGAGTGGTTTAGATCTTATCTTAGAGACCTTAGTTTCTCTGTGCACCTTGGGCCACACCAGTCCAGCTCAGCACCCTTAAATTATGGTGTTCCACAGGGCTCTGTTTTGGGTCCTGCTCTTTTTTCACTGTATATGCTGCCACTTGGCACCATATTCAGAAAATACAACTTGGCCTTCCATTTTTATGCATGACCTGCAAATCTATCTGCCACTTAAGCTCCCATCAAATTCTCTGACTATTTTGGTAAATTGTCTGCAGGAAGTGAAACTTGGTTGGCTCAAAACTTTCTAATTCTCAATGAGAATAAAACTGAAATAGTTAGTTTTGGCCCTGCATGGTCATCTGGTTCATTGATGTGCTTGGTCCTTTGTCTTCCTGTGTGCATGATTCTGTCAGAAATTTGGGGGTCATTTTTGACAGCTCCTTCAAAATGGACAAGCAAATTAATTCTGTGGTAAAGGCCAGTTTCTACCAACTTAGAATTTTGAGAAAAGTGAAGGCTTACCTCCCAGCGTGTGATTTTGAGCGAGTTATTCATTTGTTTATAACATCTTGTTTAGATTATTGTAACTCACTCTACTGTGGACTGGACCAGTCGTCTCTAAAGCGTCTGCAGCAGGTTCAGAATGCTGCTGCACGACGGCTCACGGGGATGAGGAAATGAGAGCACATCGCCCCTGTGTTAGCCTCGCTCCATTGGCTCCCAGTCACATTCAGGATTGATTTTAAGATCCTGCTGCTTGTGTTCAAGTGTTTAAATGGTTTGGCTCCCGAATACCTCTCTGAGCTTTTGACTCCTTATGTTCCGGTCAGATCAGTGAGGTCAGAAAGCCAGCTTTTATTAAATGTGCCCAGATCTCGATTAAAAACTCGAGGTGATCGGGCTTTTTCGGTGGCTGCGCCTAAACTCTGGAACATTTTGCCTTTGCATATCAGAGCTGCTCCATCTCTAGAGTCTTTTAAATCTGTTCTTAAGACTCATTTCTATGCTTTGGCTTTTAATACAATTTAAGCTGTGTGTGTCTGGTTTTATGTGTTTTCCTATATTTTGGAATTTTAATGCTCTGTTTTGGTGGTATGGTTTTTGATATTGTTTTTACTGTGAAGCACTTTGGGCAGCTGTTGTTGTTGTAAATGTGCTATATAAATAAAATTGACATTGACATTGTTGGTGTAGAATACAAAGCTTTTATTGTCCTAAGTAATGTTTCATGGAAGTTGAATTTTTGCAACACCCTGTATAAAAATTCCCACCTAACCGAATCAAATGCCTTCTCTGCATCCATCCCCATGATAATTCCCTCAAAGTCCTCATCATTTATATGCTGCATCACATGTAATGTCCGTCTAATATTATCTAGAGTTTGCCTTTCTTTAATAAACCCTGTTTGGTCCAACTGTATGATATCGGGCAGAATCTTCTCCAGGCGACAGGCCACAATTGCTGTAAATATTCTGTAATCTTGGTTGAGAACACTAATCGGTCTATAATTTGAACATTCCAGCTCATCCTTGCCTTCTTTTAGGATCACTGATATAATTGCCTCTCGCCATGAGCATGGTATTTCTCCCTTTTGTAGCACCCAGTTAAATGTTTTTTATAAAACTGGAATCAATAATTCTCTAAAAGCCTTGTACCATTCTGAGGTGTACCCGTCTGCCCCCGGTTATTTGTCTAACTTTAATTTTGAAATTGCTGCATCAATCTCTCGTTCCGTGATTTCTGATACAAGGCCCCGATTTTGCTCCTCTGTAACTTTAGGTAGATGTAGTTTATCTAAAAACTTGTCTATTTCTGTTATATTATCAGTTGTTGAGTTTGAATATAAATTTGTACAACCCCTGGCAAAAATTATGGAATCACCGGCCTTGGAGGATGTTCATTCAGTTGTTTAATTTTGTAGAAAAAAAGCAGATCACAGACATGACACAAAACTAAAGTCATTTCAAATGGCAACTTTCTGGCTTTAAGAAACACTATAAGAAATCAAGAAAAAAGATTGTGGCAGTCAGTAATGGTTACTTTTTTAGACCAAGCAGAGGAAAAAAATAAGGAATCACTCAATTCTGTGGAAAAAATTATGGAATCACCCTGTAAATTTTCATCCCCAAAACTAACACCTGCATCATATCAGATCTGCTCGATAGTCTGCATCTAAAAAGGAGTGAACACTGCTGAGAGCTGCTGCACCAAGTGGACTGACATGAATCATGGCTCCAACACGAGAGATGTCAATTGAAACAAAGGAGAGGATTATCAAACTCTTAAAAGAGAGTAAATCATCACGCAATGTTGCAAAAGATGTTGGTTGTTCACAGTCAGCTGTGTCTAAACTCTGGACCAAATACAAACAACATGGGAAGGTTGTTAAAGGCAAACATACTGGTAGACCAAGGAAGACATCAAAGCGTCAAGACAGAAAACTTAAAGCAATATGTCTCAAAAATCGAAAAATGTACAACAAAACAAATGAGGAACGAATGGGAGGAAACTGGAGTCAACGTCTGTGACCGAACTGTAAGAAACCGCCTAAAGGAAATGGGATTTACATACAGAAAAGCTAAACGAAAGGCATCATTAACACCTAAACAGAAAAAAAACAACGTTACAATGGGCTAAGGAAAAGCAATTGTGGACTGTGGATGACTGGATGAAAGTCATATTCAGTGATGAATCTCGAATCTGCATTGGGCAAGGTGATGATGCTGGAACTTTTGTTTGGTGCCTTTCCAATGAGATTTATAAAGATGACTGCCTGAAGAGAACATGTAAATTTCCACAGTCATTGATGATATGGGGCTGCATGTCAGGTAAAGGCACTGGGGAGATGGCTGTCATTACATCATCAATAAATGCACAAGTTTATGTTGATATTTTGGACAATTGAAAGGATGTTTGGGGATGATGAAATCATTTTTCAAGATGATAATGCATCTTGCCATAGAGCAAAAACTGCAAAAACATTCCTTGCAAAAAGACACATAGGGTCAATGTCATGGCATAGGGTCAATGTCAATGAGCAGATCTGATTTGATGCAGGTGTTAATTTGGGGGATGAAAATTTACAGGGTGATTCCATAATTTTTTCCTCAGAATTGAGTGATTCCATATTTTTTTCCTCTGCTTGGTCTAAAAAAGTAACAGTTACTGACTGCCACAATCTTTTTTTCTTGATTTCTTATAGTGTTTCTTAAAGCCAGAAAGTTGCCATTTGAAATGACTTTAGTTTTGTGTCATGTCTGTGATCTGCTTTTTTTCTACAAAATTAAACAACTGAATGAACATCCTCTGAGGCCGGTGATTCCATAATTTTTGCCAGGGGTTGTATAATATGCTTCAAAACACTTTTGAATGTCCTTGGTTTTAAATTTTACTTCTTTAGTTTGAGGATTCCTAATTTTGTAGATGCTTCTTTTTGCCTCCTCTTTTTTTAATTTGTAAGCCAATAATTTAGTTGATTTTCCGCCAATTTCATAATGTCTTTGTTTCGTAAATAACATTTTTTTGTATTTCTTCCAAATAAATCTCATTTATTTGAGCCTTTTTCTTCTGCAATTCTTGATATAATTCACTGGTAGAATTTTGTTTGTGGTCATGTTCCATTTTTTTTAATTCTGATTGCAATATTTCTAGTTTATTTTGTTTTTGCCTTTTCAAAAAAGCTGTTTTAGCAATTATCTTCCCTCTTAACACAGCCTTGCAAGCATCCCAGAGGACAGGCGGGGACACCGCTCCATTATCATTTTCCTTCAAGTATCTTTGAATTTCTAGTTTTAGTTCTTGTTTTATTCCTCCTTTCAATACGTTGGCATTAAGCCTCCAAAGAGTTCTCTTTTTCTCAGGTGTCAAAAGCAGATTCACATAAACTGGGCAATGATCTGATAAATCCCTATATCCGATTTTGCAGTTCTCTATTCTATATCTATCCTTGCTATACATCATAAAATAATCAATTCTAGAGTAGTTATTGTGCGGAGAGGAATAAAATGTGTAATCTTTGGTTGTGGGGTGTAATTCTCTCCAGACGTCTATGATACCTACCTCTCCCATTAAGTCTGTCATCTTTTTAGCTATCCCAGTTTTTGGAGGGCCTCCTGTGGAGGTATCCCACTGTGGTTCCAACCTGTGGTTTAAATCTCCCCCTGCAACTAATATTCCCTCCCCCTCAGATGTCAATAAATCAAACAGTTTTCTATAAAATATCCAATCAGATCCGGGAGGAGCATATACGTTTAAAAAGCTGATTAATATCCCCTCTAGTCTCCCCTTCACTAAAACATATCTTCCCTCTTTATCATATATTACAGACAATTCTTGAAATGGAATTCTGTCCGATATCAAAACAGCAACACCTCTCCTGGGACCCATTATATATGATGAAGCATATACCTGTGCAAACCGGTTTCTTTTTAATTAATTTTAATTTAACAACAACACTGAACAAAGAACATAATAACCTTAACTTGAACAAAGTTCACCTTTAAAATGAAAAATGAAGTTAAAGTAACTTCCGGAAATGGGGTCTCTTCATTGACCCTATTTGAGCCCCGAAAAGGCTCAGAGGGATAGCCTCTGGATTTACACCACCAGAGGGCCCCCTTGTCGTAGAACCCAAACATGCCTCTGCTGGCAGCTCGAGAGAGCACAGTCCCGACTATTTCTTACTCTTCAGGAGATTTATATAAACATTACTCCCCCCCCCCTCCTTCTGACGTTTTCCGCTCGGTGTTCGGCCCGCCCTCCAGGTTTGACGCTTCACTCTTTCAAACACATTTTTCGCTGGTGTCACTACTGTCACCTCATACCCCCTTGGTGCCATATCCTTGGTCGCCTCCTCCGCTGTATTATAAATCCTCGTTCCTCCATTGTAAAATACCCGGAGTTTTGCAGGAAATGGCGTTTGAAAGCGTATTTTTCTTTCCTTGAGCACCCTTTTTGCCTCTGCATATTCTTTGCGCTGCCTCAGAACCTCCAGAGCATAATCGTGATCGATGATTATCTTCCTTCCCTCATACATGAACCCTTTCTTCTGCCATGCCGCCTTGATAATCGCCTCCTTGCACCTGTAACTTAGCAGCTTCACCACTATTGATCTCAGAGGAGCATTTTCTGGTGGCTTAGCAGCCACGGCGCAGTTATCCCTTTCAATCTGTAGTTCCAGTGAAGGTTCCAGCTCCAAATTCTCTTTGAGGAGACGCTCAACAAATGCGGTCACTGATGTAGCTCCGTTTTCAGCCTCCTCTTTCACATTATGGATCCTAATATTCTCACGTCTCAACCTCCCTTCTTGGTCCGTCAGCCTCTCCATGACCTGCTTTTGCATCTCCAACAGCTTCAAAGTGGCGTCTTCCATGTTTTGAATGTGCTCCTCAGACTCCATTATGCGCTGCTCGGCTTCTTCAACACGTGCGTTCGTCATTACAGTATCTTCTTTCAGCTCTTTGAATGAGTCTGCGTGTTCTCTCCTAAAGTCCTTTATCTCACGTAGCACTGTTTGTAGCTCGGTCATATTTTCTTCCCCAAGCTCTTTAGCCGCTGGTTCACCCGCTGCTAGGTGCATGTTAGCCGTTAGCTCCGGTCGTCTTTCAGCTTGGTCAACGTCGGTTCTTACGTTGCCTTCAATTTTCTTTGCTTTTCCCTTTGTCATAATATTGATCCCCTTAGTGAAGTTTAACATTCGCCTTTTTCAAAAATTCGGAGAAGTAAGATCTTCAGGGGTTTTGGAAGCTTTAGTCGGGGAGCTGTTTCTCTATGCCGCCGCCCTGTTCATTGCCCAACCGGAAGTCTGCGTTCAGACATTTATTCGCAATAAAAATCCGACGAGAGGGTTGGACCACTGCTCACACAAAGCCTGCTCACAGGCGAATGACGCAACCGACAGGCGTGAAAAAACTCACGCATGCGCACGAAGGTTCAAGCTTGGCTGATGCAATCACACGTGATTCAAATCCATATGTTTTTGAAAAAAATAAAAAGGTATACTCGTATACTTATTTAACCTTTATTTAACCAGCTGATACTCCTTTATCAGCTTGTTGCAGCACCTGAACGCTGCACAAAACAGCATTTTCAGGTAACTTTAACCCAAGTTTAAGTCAGCGTATCATAGATTTCTATTTAATCTAATGCCTGACAACGCGGAATAACGCTAAGCAAGATGGCGGCTGCTGGCAACAGCTCACAGGCTGCATCCGCTATCTGGTGGATTAAACAGAAATCAGTGGTTTCGCGTAATCCTGGAAAGTCTATAAAGTGAAATCCTGAGCCAGAATCTGGATCCAGATCACCTCCAAAATTAATATATCTATTAATATATCTATCTATATGTGGTACAAATGTGGTGAGAATCTGTGAAGTAGTTTTGACGTAATCCTTCAAAGCAGATATTAAGGGAAATCTTGATCGAGAATCCGAATCCAGATCACCTCCTAAATTTAATGGAGTATTCCACAGCCTAATATCTATCTTTGGTGAAAATTTCATCAAAATGCAGGCAGTAGTTTTCACATAATCCTTAAAAGCCTATAAAGGGAAATCCTAGGCCAGAATCCAGATCTGGATCACCTCCAAAATTCTGTGGAGTCTTCCATGCCCTAATATCTATTTGTGGTGCAAATTTGGTGAGAATCTGTGAAGTACTTTTGATGTAATCCTTCAGAGCGTATATAAAGTGTAATCGTGATACAGAAATCCTGATCCAGAATCCGGATCTGAATCACCTCCAAAATTTAATGGGGTCTTCCATGGCCTAATCTCTGTTGAAAATTTTGCCAAAATCTGTGCAGTAGTTTTGACGTAATCCTGCTAACAGACAGACAGACAAATAAATAAATGCCGATGATTTTATTACATCCTTGGTGGACATAAAAATGCATTTCTGCCATTTATAAATGCCTTTTTTAATTAATTTTGGGTTTCAAGTAGGACATGTACCAGAAGTCCTGAAATGCTCACATCTTCAACTACGTAGATGGTGACAAAAGCTGCTTAAATGCAAGGCAAGGTCTCGACTGTTTATTCATTTGAGAAGTTCACTTTTGGTGAAAATAAGATGGTCTGACCATTCTTGTCCCTTCTTGCACTTATGGGCAACTTACTTGTCTCTCAATTTCAATTTCAATTTATTTTCATTTATATAGCGCCAAATCGCAACAACGTTGCCTCAAGGCGCTTCACACAAGTAAGGGTAAACCTTACCAACATCCAGGGCAAGCACACAGGCGACAGTGGTAAGGAAAAACTCCCTCTGAGGAAGAAACCTCAAGCAGACCAGAATCAAAGGGGTGACCCTCTGCTTGGACCATGCTACAGACACAAATTACAAAACAATTCACAAAACGAACATACAGGAAATGTTGCAGGAAATGTGCACAGGACAGGAGGGTTTCAGAAACAGACACCACACCCATCTCTGGATGGAGCCGGACCTCAAACAGAGAGAAAAAACAGAATCAGGCATCAGAAAGACAAGCAATACAGTATAATTTGTCAGCATTAATCAACAAGAAAAACAGAAGAAATAGTAAAGTGATCACCGGCCAGTAGCCCTAAACTTCACTAAAAGACCCAGAATTTAGATAAAGTTGAGGCCGAGGCCCGCTCCGTTTCCTAATAAAATTAATTTAAAAGAGTAAAAAGCATAGCAGCGTACTATGCCAGTATGCTAGACATACAAAAGGAAAAAAAAGTGCATCTTATGTTTGGACTTGAAAGTCTCTATAGAATCTGACTGTTTTATTGATGCAGGGAGATCATTCCACAGAACAGGGGCACGATAAGAGAAAGCTCTGTGACCTGCAGACTTTTTATTCACCCTTGGGACACAAAGTAGTCCTGCACCCTGAGAACGCAGAGCTGGGTTGGTACATAGGGTTTAATTAGGTTAGCTAGGTAGGGAGGTGCCAGTCCGTGAACAATTTTATAGGTTAGTAGCAGAACCTTAAAATCTGATCTCACTGGGACAGGAAGCCACTGAAGAGACGCCAAAATGGGTGTAATGTGGTCAAACTTTCTGCTTCGTGTCAAAAGTCCAATTGGATACCCCTAATGCTGGACTGCAGTAAACCAGAAAATAGAACATTGCAGTAGTCCAATCTAGAAGAGACAAACGCATGAATCAGGGTCTCAGCATCAGCCATAGACAGGATGGGACGAATCTTCACTATATTTTGCAGGTGGAAGAAAGCAGTCCTCGTAATATCTCTCAGGAAGATTTATTTTAATTCCTGCTCCTTTCACATAGTCACCAATTTCTTTGTCACTTGCCTAAACAACAGCACTATGATTCTTTTTGACAAGCTAAGATCGAAATATCTCAAAGATCATAAATATTCACTCCCCACATCTCATATATTATCATAAGGCTGGAATTCTGATCTTGACCTCTGAAATTAACTCACTTGTCCCCATCTTTTGGCCTAATTTACTTGTCAAGGTTGATCAAAACTGGGCTCAGCGTTGTTCATTATCGTAGCTTCTGTGAATAAAATGTACCACTGCAGAATCAAAACCAGACTAGACATTCTTAACCCTCAAGCCACTAAGCTATTTTAGTGATTAATATGGCTAAGTGGGGTTATTTATGGCCTCACAAACTTTGTATTGGAATACTTCCATATAAATGATTGTTTTAGGGTTCTTCATATTTATTTCTCTCGATAATCTATTTGTCCATTATCCTTTTCATCCTCACTCTGGGCATGAAGAATCAGTCTCAGTGCTTGTGCAGCTGTAAATCTTGCTTTTCTAGGTCTGTTGGCCATGTTTCCTTGCAAAACAGTAAAATATAATGATTAGAATTGGCAAATTACAATACCATCTGAAGCTGTAATGTCAAAAATCTCAGATCTTCCCAGGTTATAAGTGACCCCACGCAAGTTTGGACTTGTCACACGGATTGGAAGAGCATTGCAAAATTCTATGAACAAATGCAGAAAATTCAAAAAAAATTTCATGGGAGGAAACTTTTTCCGATTAAAATTAGAAAACTCATGCACAAAAATATATGCATGGGGTCATAAATGACTCCACTTGGTCATTTGACAGTTAAGGTATCTTTACATACAGTAGTGTTCAGAATAATAGTAGTGCTATGTGACTAAAAAGATTAATCCAGGTTTTGAGTATATTTCTTATTGTTACATGTGAAAAAAAGCTACCAGTAGATTCAGTAGATTCTCACAAATCCAACAAGACCAAGCATTCATGATATGCACACTCTTAAGGCTATGAAAGTGGGCTATTAGTAAAAAAAAAAAAAGTAGAAAAGGGGGTGTTCACAATAGTGTGACATTCAGTCAGTGAGTTCGTCAATTTTGTGGAACAAACAAGTGTGAATCAGGTGTCCCCTTTGTAAGGATGAAGCCAGCACCTGTTGAACATGCTTTTCTCTTTGAAAGCCTGAGGAAAATGGGACGTTCAAGACATTGTTCAGAAGAACAGTGTAGTTTGATTAAAAAGTTGATTGGAGAGGAGAAAACTTATACGCAGGTGCAAAAAATTATAGGCTGTTCATCTACAATGATCTCCAATGCTTTGCCAAAGAACACATCAACTGGCCTAAAGAGAAATGGAGGAATATTTTGTGGACTGATGTGAGTAAAATTGTTCTTTTTTGGGTCCAAGGGCCGCAGACAATTTGTGAGATGACCCCCAAACTCTGAATTCAAGCCACAGTTCACAGTGAAGACAGTGACGCATGGTGGTGCAAGCATCATGATATGGGCATATTTCTCCTACTATGGTGTTGGGCCTATATATCACATACCAGGTATCATGGATCAGTTTGGATATGTTAAAATACTTGAAGACGTCATGTTGCCTTATGCTGAAGAGGTCATGCCCTTGAAATGGGTGTTTCAACAAGACAATGACCCCAAGCACACTAGTAAACGAGCAAAAATCATGGGTCCAAACCAACAAAATTAATGCCTCACAGATGTGAAAAAATCATGAAAAACTGTGGTTATACAACTAAATACTAGTTTAGTGATTCACAGAATTGCTAAAAAAGCAGTTTGAACATAATAGTTTTGAGTTTGTAGCGTCAACCGCAGATGCTACTATTATTGTGAACACCCCCTTTTCTACTTTTTTTTTTACTAATAGCCCAATTTCATAGCCTTAAGAGTGTGCATATCATGAATGCTTGGTCTTGTTGGATTTGTGAGAATCTACTGAATCTACTGATACCTTGTTTCCCATGTAACAATAAGAAATATACTCAAAACCTGGATTAATCTTTTTAGTCACATAGCACTACTATTATTCTGAACTCTACTGTACATACATACTTTACATATATACATAGTTAGTTACACTGAAAACAAGAGAAATCCAACATCTCTGATGTCCGCCGATCTGGATCCAAATCACCTCCAAAATCCAGTGGAGTCTTCCACGGCCTAATATCTATCTGTGGTGCCAATGTGGTGAGAATCCATGAAGTAGCTTTGATGAAATCCTTCAAATCCAGAACCCAGATCACCTCCAAAATTTAATGGAGTCTTCCACAGCCTAATATCTCTGTGGTGAAAAATTCATCAAAATCTGTGCAGTGGTTTTGACGAAATCCTGTTAACAGACAGACAAATAAATAAATGCCGATGATTTTATTACATCCTTGGTGGATGTAACCAGGCGATTACAAGAAGAACATTGCTTAAAATCAAGTTCATCAGCACAGGTGCTACTCGCACCCAGAAAGATGTCATCTTTTCTTGGACTTTGTGAACACTATAATTAATGCATCATGTCATTTCAATAAACTCTGACCTGCAGCTCCTCATTTTGAATTTAAGGAAGATATTCATAATACACTCAACAAAAATATAAACGCAACACTTTTTCTAAAACTTTTTCCACATACACAATATCACCATTTCCCTCAAATATTGTTCACAAACCAGTCTAAATCTGTGATAGTGAGCACTTCTCCTTTGCTGAGATAATCCATCCCACCTCACAGGTGTGCCATATCAAGATGCTGATTAGACACCATGATTAGTGCACAGGTGTGCCTTAGACTGCCCACAATAAAAGGCCACTCTGAAAGGTGCAGTTTTAACACACAGCACGATGCCACAGATGTCGCAAGATTTGAGGGAGCGTGCAATTGGCATGCTGACAGCAGGAATGACAACCAGAGCTGTTGCTCGTGTATTGAATGTTCATTTCTCTACCATAAGCCGTCTCCAAAGGCGTTACAGAGAATTTGGCAGTACATCCAACCAGCCTCACAACCGCAGACCACGTGTAACCACACCAGCCCAGGACCTCCACATCCAGCATGTTCACCTCCAAGATCGTCTGAGACCAGCCACTCGGACAGCTGCTGAAACAATCGGTTTGCATAACCAAAGAATTTCTGCACAAACTGTCAGAAACCGTCTCAGGGAAGCTCATCTGCATGCTCGTCGTCCTCATCAGGGTCTCGACCTGACTCCAGTTCGCCGTCGTAACCGACTTGAGTGGGCAAATGCTCACATTCGCTGGCGTTTGGCACGTTGGAGAGGTGTTCTCTTCACGGATGAATCCCGGTTCACACTGTCCAGGGCAGATGGCAGACAGCGTGTGTGGCGTTGTGTGGGTGAGCGGTTTTCTGATGTCAGTGTTGTGGATCGAGTGGCCCATAGTGGCGGTGGGGTTATGGTATGGGCAGGCGTCTGTTATGGACGAAGAACACAGGTGCATTTTATTGATGGCATTTTGAATGCACAGAGATACAGTGACGAGATCCTGAGGCCCATTGTTGTGCCATACATCCAAGAACATCACCTCATGTTGCAGCAGGGTAATGCACGGCCCCATGTTGCAAGGATCTGTACACAATTCTTGGAAGCTGAAAATGTCCCAGTTCTTGCATGGCCGGCATACTCACCGGACATGTCACCCATTGAGCATGTTTGGGATGCTCTGGACCGGCGTATATGACAGCGTGTACCAGTTCCTGCCAATATCCAGCAACTTGGCACAGCCATTGAAGAGGAGTGGACCAACATTCCACAGGCCACAATTGACAACCTGATCAACTCTATGCGAAGGAGATGTGTTGCACTGCATGAGGCAAATGGTGGTCACACCAGATACTGACTGGTATCCCCCCCCAATAAAACAAAACTGCACCTTTCAGAGTGGCCTTTTATTGTGGACAGTCTAAGGCACACCTGTGCACTAATCATGGTGTCTAATCAGCATCTTGATATGGCACACCTGTGAGGTGGGATGGATTATCTCAGCAAAGGAAAAGTGCTCACTATCACAGATTTAGACTGGTTTGTGAACAATATTTGAGGGAAATGGTGATATTGTGTATGTGGAAAAAGTTTTAGATCTTTGAGTTCATCTCATACAAAATGGGAGCAAAACCAAAAGTGTTGCATTTATATTTTTGTTGAGTGTATTAAGCCAACTATCAAATTTTACGTGGATCTCTGCAAACGCTCCCGAGTGATACTTTTGACCTTCTCAGTTACACATTGATGAATGAAGGTGAACACATTTGCACAATACCAACACAGGTAGCAGGTGATTCACAAGTCCTACTAGATGCATCAAACATCCAGTAAAGGCGGGTAAACATCATCATCTTCATACAGCCAGCAAGGGTGCGTCTGCCATTACAGCAAATATGAAAGAAATCTAGTCAGCCGCTTAGCAGGTGCAGCTCAATGAGCACAACGTCAAACTGCAAGATGTTTGCTCTGCAGAATGCAGTCAGAGCCCAGTCAGAGCCTGCGGTCTGCAGGCTCTGACTGGGCTGAAGGCATGGCCGATTACAAACCAACCAGTTGCATTGTGAAAGCAGCCGTTTTAAGTTTGTAATTCCTGAGTGAGCACAAACCAGGAAGAGATTTTAATCAGAATTCACATAACAAAGGTATTTTTAAATGCAATATTATACACAATGCTGCAGGCTCACAGAAATATTTTTATACTTATATATTTATATCACAAACATCAATCTATATGTGCGCTAATATGCTCTGCTTTCAGTAATTCTACAACTAATTCACACTAACTTTGCTATGAATTTGCACAGACACCCAACCTTAGATTTTTTTCACAATATTTTAATATGCCACCGATTTGAAGCCTGTAAAACATTGTCAGTGTGTACACACATGACAGCAGCAACGTTCTATTCCCGATTGACCTTTTAACCGGAAGAGCGAGCCACACTGCACATGATCCCGCTGAGATAGCGCCTTTGCTTGTTGGTTGGAGGACTGGGTTTCTGGGTTTGAATCCCTGTCAGACTGCAAAATCATAAAGGTCCCTTGAGCAAAGGCCTTATTCCCAAAGTTACTCCACGTGCGGTTGAGCGCCTTGTGTGGCAGCTTCCTGATGAGGAGAGTGCATTTGAAAGAATGTGAGGCATCACTATAAAGCACTATCTGCATCAAATGGAAAAGTGCTCTGTAAACCTCACTCATCTTCAACCGCTTACTCCAATTAAGGGTAACACGGGGGGGGTGGGGGTGGGGGTGGAGCCTATCCCAGCAGTCATAGGGCGTGAAGCGGGGTGCACCCTGGACAGGATGCCAGTCTGTCGCAGGGCCATATATAGACAAACAAACACATTCACACTTGCATGCACACCTCCAGACAATTTAAAGTTTCCAATCCACCTAACCTGCATGTCTTTGGATGTGGGAGGAAACCGGAGCACCCGGAGAGAACCCACGCAAACACAGGAGAACATGCAAATTCCACACAGAAAGGCCCCAGGTGAGAATCGATCCCATGACCTGCTCGGTGTGAGGCAACAGTGCTAACCACTAAGTTCACCAGTCTATGTACCATTTATTTATTTACTGTTACACTAGTAGTCCAACTCTGAACCCACTGAGCTACTAGCTCTGCCAAGTTTACTTTGCTTGATTGAATGAGACTAAAACTACCCTTCCACGACCCCTAGAGACAGACAGGCAGACCACAGCACACCATAAGATCCTGGACAGAAGTAATCCATTGATTAACTAATGATGGTTAAGTCAAACATTTGCTGGTTCCTGCTCTTAAATGTGAGTAGTTTCACCTTTGCATTGTGTGTGTGATTCTTTTGGCTGCTTGCTAGAGCCAGTATGGATCCACTTGTTAATTTGGCACAAGATGTAAACCAGATATCCTTCCTGAGGCACTTCCAGATATACAAGCAGAACGGACAACTGATGGGACCTGAACCCAAAACCTTACTGCTGTGAGGCAAGAGCACTGCCACCAGCTCATCTTTCTGTTTTACTTGTTTTGGACTGTTTACTGGTTTTGGACTATTTATCACAGAGAAGCAAACAGAAGACATATCAGGCTGTCATAATGTATGTTAAGTAGTTTCCTAAAATTTACAAGGCAAATAAGTCTTTGCCCAATTTTTGCAGATCTACCTGAGAATTTAATTCTTTTTATTCCAGGTGAGGTCAAACCCTTCACCATGTTCTGTGAAATTATTGCAATTTATTATTTATTTCTTAGCAAACAAACCAACAAAGAGACACAATCAAAACCATAATTCCTTTGGCATAGGAAATAAATTGATAAACTAATCAATACTGAAAATAATCATTAGTTCCAGGATTACATGTGAATCATCCTACAAATCGCCTTTGTTACACTTCATTTCTGTCAAATGATGACGAGACAGAAACATGAAAGCACCACATACTCATTGACATGTATTCTAACTAAAGGTCTTACACACCGTAGTCACAGTGTCGGCCACCGTGACACCTGGAAACCAAACAAACCCTCCTTGTCCTGAAACAATAAGGGTTACTTTGAAAAGACGCCGTTACACAGAACAACTCTTCAAGCAAAGACAACCTTGGAAGAAGAGCCTGTTTCTTGTTTCCGGGCAACCTGGTGAAGCCACACAGTGTTTCAGCAATGAACCCACAGGTCATACCATGCTATAGTTTGATCAGGATTCATGTCTTAACATTTTTACTGACGAAACCTGACTAAAAAATGTCTCAGATCACATGAAAGACACTTTCTCTCAGGTGCACTTGTCAGGAACTTCACCTTCGATATCTCACATTAGTATCTGCTGAGATCTGGAAGCCTGATATTGCAAATGTTGTGGGTGGCTTAAGATGTGCACAAGAATCACTTTGGATCTTAAGTATTAAAAATACTGCAGATGATGTAATTTGGTTTCTTCAGAACATCACCTCCAGTGCACATCCAAGTATAAAGTGATGGGATGAAGATCAGCACTGCCACATGTGCCACATGATACTCTGTCAGAAACCTTGGATTGAACCGTCGTGAACTTGTTGATTTACGTTCCAACCTACAACCATGGTCACGACTTTTGGGTAATGGCTGAAAGAATATTGAGCAACTCTGTGCACAATGCACTGGCTCCTGGCAAGGTTGTCCAAAGGGGTCTCCATTTTAAATTTACATTGCTAAGCACTTCAAATTAACTAAGTATGAAGATTAATATTATGCATATTGGAAAAAAGCAATGTTATTGTTTAGTAGAATTTGTATGCAGGCATCCTGTACCCCTGTTGCGAAAAAACCCCAACATATTGCCTAGTAACCGTTGCTATACAATTATCATCTTAAATCTGCTCCATCTCTGAAATTGTTTAGAGAGATGTGGTTAACATCTGTACCAAATTTTATGATTTTATTCCATCGCCGTCTGGTACGCTGCTGCCACTGCTGAGGACAGGAACAGACTGCAGTGTATCATTTGCGCAGCAGAGAAGGTGATCGACTGCGATCTGCCATCCCTACAGGACCTGTACACCTCCAGGGCCCTGAAGCAAGCAAGGAAGATAGTGGCTGATCCCTCTCACCCAGGACACAAACTTTTTGTAACCCTCCCCTCTGGCAGACTGTTGAGGTCCATCAGGACTAAAACCTCAAGACACAAAAACAGCTTCTTTCCGTCCGCAGCTAGACTTATAAATAATGCCAGAGAAGCCAATTTACCCTGCCTCCCCCACCCCCACTCCCACAAAGTACAGACTAATCATCCCTGTACTGTTAATCTGCAGGCCTGCACAGCCCCATTCCACAATATCTATTTGACAGTAAACTTAGCTTTGCCCATTTGTCTATTTGACTCCTTTACCTCTGTTTATGCGCCTATTACTTCTTACAGAAGTATTTTCTTTTATTGTTGTTTATGCACCAATGACAACAGATCAAATTCCTTGTATGTGAGAACTTACTTGGCAATAAATTTGATTCTGATGTGAGCATTTTTTTTTTACAACTATTTCAATTACAGTTTTAACGTAAGATAGTAAGGTTTAAATCTGGCGTACTAGTATGTGGCACCTTGGAGTAACTATGGTGTTGTGATTTGGCACTGTACAAATCACACAAACTGAACTGAAAATCAACAAACTTAACGTGAGGTATATTTTCAGTTTAACTGGTTCATATGAATTTAAACACAAACAGGGTTTATTCATGCCAAATACACAAACCTGGTTATCGTGTATTTAGAACACATCAGGTTAATTAATATTACCTTATAATCTCATGACTGTTTGTTTGACTTAACAAATAATTTGCTTTATATTAAAACTATGTAATCAAATTAGATGGGAATCTTACATGCAATTAAAATACATAAAATCTTTTCACAAATACTTTTAGTGGATTTATTTATTTTATTTTATTATTTTTTTTGCAGAAAACTAGCATTAAGTGTTAGACTGAATATCACAGAAAAATCATTCTTCCCCACAAAAACAACACTGTACCTCCTCCCTCTGCCTTCATCCACACAATAGCCGTTTTCTCCTGCCTGACTGTATCTCGTTGGTTCTCATTTCATACTCAGTGTGCAATAAAAAAAAACATTTCTGCAGCTGCTCATATGTGGATGAACCCCCCCCCCACTGGCAGAATGTGCAATAAATTGTTCACATGTGCAATATAACACTATTAGGGGCAATAATTCAGGCTTATTGATAAAGAGGATTTTAATGTACCATATTTGAAAAATTATCTTCCTTTCCATTTTCTTTTTATGGTTATTTTCTTATATATCACTCTTCATGTCTGCTTGTGCCTCTTTATCTGTGCTGTTGTAACATCAGCAGTTTCCTTTCCTTTATTTCAGCTTTTGAAACATATTTAGTTAATAATAATAATAATAATAATAATAATAATAAAATAGTAATAATAAAATAATAATAATAATAATAATAATAATACAACTTCTCACTCGGGGTAAGGAGGAGTAACAGGAAGACAGAGGACGGGAATGAGAATAATGTAACTGGGAGTGAAATGTTCACCAATTTCAGGTGGAGAAAGGATCGCTGTGGCAAAACAGATGTCTGCACGGACATCTGCGCTGCAAGCCTTTCTCCACGTGTTTCTTCCTGAACTGTTTGTTTGTTGATGAAAATCACTGTACATAAATTATAATAACTGTAAGTGAAATGTTCACCAATTTCAGGTGGAAAAAGGATCACTGCTGGAACCTCAGTTTCGCTGAAGACGTCTTCCCAATGGATTAATAAAGTTCTATCTAATCAAATCTAATAATAATAATAATAACAATAACAATGTATTATCATTATTAGCGTCACTGCGATCATCATAAATTTTCTGGTGTTATACCAAATTTGAGCTTTTATTAGCTATGTGTTTTTATTAGCTATGTATTAAGGGAGGTGATGGTCTAGTGGTTAAGCGTTGAGCTTGACACCAGACGATCCCTGGTTCAAATCCCAGCCTGACTAGAAAATCAATAAGGGCCAAGGTCTTTAATCCCCTGGTTGCCCCCGGTGTGTAGTGAGCACCTTGTATGGCAGCAACCTGACATCAGGGTGAATGTGAGGCATCATTGTAAAGCACTTGAGCGTCTGATGCAGATGGAAAAGTGCTATATAAATGCAGCCCATTTATGTGTACTTGTATTGTTATCTTATTTTAAATATTATAATAATCGTTCATTTATCTATTTTTTAATTTTTTTAAAATTGTATTAAATACATTCAGTTCAAACAATCAGTGCCACATAATTAAAAATGTTTATTTTTATTTTTACTGTTTATGAGAGATAATTGTGAGGAAAGCACAGCTGTGGTTGGTTGATTAGTTAATTAGTAAGTTAGTTAGTTACCCAGGATGGAGACGTTCTTCACCTCCCCTCTCTTCACCATGTGTGAGTCCAGGACCCGGTACCAGCCGTTCGGGTAGACAGGAGGCAGCTCTCCGGTTTTCCTCCTCCGGCGGACCTCGTTCGCCACCTGGGCTCTGGACCGACCCTCCTCGACGACGTAACCCACATCTTCGATGGCTCTGAACACCTCCAGCGGGGAGCAGAGCAGCCGGTAGAGCCAGACCAGCGCCAGCAGCGCCGCCCCGGCCGGAGCGCCGACCGGCGCCGTCCTCCGCCAGCCAGACGCTGCAGCCACCAGGTCTCCGTCCTGGAAGAAGAACGTGGCACCTAAAGCCAACGTGACGACGGCTGCCAGCCTCCCTGTGGACACGGTCCGACCGTCCATCCTTCCCGCAGCTCTGTACGTCTCTGTCCGCGCGCACGGATTCAACTAAGTGTGGAAGTGTCGGCTCACGAGACACACCCACACTCAAGGTGGGAGGCTCGGTTTAACCACGCCCATCAGGTACCCACAGGTGGAGGTCCGTTTCCATGGTGACCGGGGTGGATCCGCCCTGCCTTCACTGAGCATACGTCATTTCTGAGCATCAGTAATGAGTCACCGATCATCGCCTCGTTTCTGCTGAAAAATGCACTCCAGTCATCATCTGTCTCAGCGACAGACATCTGAAGCTTTTGTACAACAATCATTTCCACATAAATTCAGCATTATTTCATCATAAAAGACGGCTGACTGATCAGAGCACCACAGCAGCACGTCTGAAGTGCTGCTGCGCCTCCGTCATTTCAGAGCATCAGTAACGAGTCACCGATTATCGCCTCATTTCTGCTTGAAACTGACTTTAGAATGATTTAAGAGGTTTTACTTTGCCACCTTATGGTTAATAATCACATTATTCCCTTTGATTGCTTTGGGTGGAGAGAGTCAGACTCAGAGAGTCAGACTCAGACGCATGCTCAGTGAAGGCTCAGTGAAGGCAGGCAGACCAATTTTTAGGGAGGACCTTTCAGTCTGCAGCACCGGTGAGCAGGTTCTGCATTCATGGACTGAATGAAGTGTAATATTGTCACTAATATTAAAAATAATGTTATTTTATATTAGTAATAAGCAAGTCTTTCCATCATGAATTCAGACATACTCGTAAAAAAGACCAATTTCCAAAAGAAAACATTAATTTTTATTGCAAACCATATGTTTCATAATCACCAGTGAATTTTTGACTGAGTGCAGGAATCCCCAAAAACACTTTAATTTATAATAGTATCAGGCAGATCATAGAGGTTTGTCTTACATGTGTGGACAAATGATACAGTGTAAAAAGTACTTTGTATAGTTGAATACAGTGAGATATGTTCAGCTTTTTAGTTCAGTTGAAGAAACATTAGGTGAACTCACTCTGCACAGTAATACTGTCAAACAGACTTTGAATTCCAATTAACTGACTCTACACAATAATACTGTCAAAAATATTTGAATTCCATTGAACTCACTCTACACAATAATACTGTCAAAAAGACTTTGAATTCCAATTAACTGACTCTACACAATAATACTGTCAAAAATATTTGAATTCCATTGAACTCACTCTACACAATAAAACTGTCAAAAAGACTTTGAATTCCATTGAACTCACTCTACACAATAAAACTGTCAAAAAGACTTTGAATTCCAATTAACTCACTCTACACAATAATACTGTCAAAAAGACTTTGAATTCCAATTAACTGACTCTACACAATAAAACTGTCAAAAAGACTTTGAATTCCAATTAACTCACGCTGCACAATAATACTGTCAAAAATATTTGAATGCCATTGAACTCACTCTACACAATAACACTGTCAAAAAGACTTTGAATTCCATTGAACTCACTCTACACAATAACACTGTCAAAAGACTTTGTATTCCACTGAACTCACTCTACACAATAAAACTGTCAACAAGATTTGAATTTCATTGAACTCACTCTACACAATAACGCTGTCAAAAAAACTGAATTCCATTGAACTCACTGTACACAATAATACTGTCAAAAAGACTTTGAATTCCATTGAACTTACTCTACACAATAAAACTGTCAAGATTTGAATTTCATTGAACTCACTCTACACAATAACGCTGTCAAAAAAACTGAATTCCATTGAACTCACTCTACACAATAACACTGTCAAAAAGACTTTGAATTCCACTGAACTCACTCTACACAATAACACTGTCAACAAGATTTGAATTTCATTGAACTCACTCTACACAATAACGCTGTCAAAAAAACTGAATTCCATTGAACTCACTGTACACAATAATACTGTCAAAAAGACTTTGAATTCCATTGAACTTACTCTACACAATAAGACTGTCAAAAGACTTTGAATTCCATTGAACACACTCTACACAATAACACTGTCAAAAAGACTTTGAATTCCACTGAACTCACTCTACACAATAACACTGTCAAAAAGACTGAATTCCATTGAACTCACTCTACACAATAATACTGTCAAAAAGACTGAATTCCATTGAACTCACTCTACACAATAAGACTGTCAAAAAGACTTGAATTCCATTGAACTCACTCTACACAATAATACTGTCAAAAAGACTGAATTCCATTGAACTCCCTCTACACAATAAGACTGTCAAAAAGACTTGAATTCCATTGAACTCACTCTACACAATAACACTGTCAAAAAGATTGAATTCCATTGAACTCACTCTACACAATAATACTGTCAAAAAGACTGAATTCCATTGAACTCACTCTACACAATAATACTGTCAAAAAGACTGAATTCCATTGAATCACTCTACACAATAAGACTGCCAAAAAGACTTGAATTCCATTGAACTCACTCTACACAATAACACTGTCAACAAGATTTGAATTCCATTGAACTCACTGTACACAATAATACTGTCAAAAAGACTGAATTCCATTGAACTCACTGTACACAATAATACTGTCAAAAAGACTTTGAATTCCATTGAACACACTCTACACAATAAGACTGTCAAAAGACTTTGAATTCCATTGAACTCACTCTACACAATAACACTGTCAAAAAGACTTTGAATTCCACTGAACTCACTGTACACAATAACACTGTCAACAACATTTGTATTTCATTGAACTCACTCTACACAATAAGACTGTCAAAAAGACTGAATTCCATTGAACTCACTGTACACAATAATACTGTCAAAAAGACTGAATTCATTGAACTCACTGTACACAATAAGACTGTCAAAAAGACTGAATTCCATTGAACTCACTGTACACAACAATACTGTCAAAAAGACTGAATTCCAGTGAACTCACTCTACATAATAATACTGTCAAAAAGACTTTGAATTCCAATGAACTCACTCTACACAATAAGACTGTCAAAAAGACTGAATTCCATTGAACTCACTGTCAAGAAAGATGACTTTAAGCTTGCTTTCAGCTTGTTTTCATCTTGGAATATAGTACGTGTCATTGGATTAATATACATGCTGTTGGATTAAACTGGACAGTGTTTGGTACTTTCCCGGAGTAAGTGAGGTCATACCGGACTTTTCCATTACAGATGGGGAGGCCCATGGAATGAACTCAGTGGTGAAGACGATGGAATATGTCTAAGATGATTCTAAAATGGCAAAGTATGATCAAATGAAGTATTAATGTGTTAAAAGTAATATCTAAGAATGATTCCAACATAACAAGTATGATTAAATGAACTATTAATGTAATAAAATTAAGAGTTGATTAGAAAAAGTATGTTACAAATAAGTGAAATGAATGATTGAAGAAGTTGTTTTTCATTGCAGTCAGAAGAAAGAGGAAGTGAAGTTGTTTTTCATTGCAGTCAGAAGAAAGAGGAAGTGAAGAAGTTGTTTTTCATTGCAGTTAGAAAGAAAGAGGAAGTGAAGAAGTTGTTTTTCATTGCAGTTAGAGAGAAAGAGGAAGTTAAGTGATGTCGCAAGCAGAGCAAGAGAAGCTGATGATAAACAACTGATCAAATGATTAAGATGTGAAAATATGAAATGAATAATAAGGAATGAAAATGTTTGTATATGATCATGTGAATTGTTTTTATGTGAAAGAGAGTTATAATGAAATGATTGAATATGATTGATGTGATTCTAAAGAAATTATTTAAAAAGAATGAATTCTTAGAAAAGCTGAAGTGTTAACAGAAAAGAGGAACTTGAGAAATAAGTTTATGTGTCGGACGCAGTCGGAGCACCGACCCAGCGTTTGACATTAGGACCAAGCATAAAGGAAACAGAGCACGGTTCAAAGGATAACAGAATTTAATGACATAACAGTGAGTGCTCAATTAATAACAAATAAGTGCGCGGTCTGGCGAGGTGGAAAAACAGTGCGCTCCCAGCAGCACAAACGGTCCAGAGCCAGAACAGTTCGGACCCAAGGACCCCGCCAACACCCCCCAGGTGGCCGCGACCAACCGAGTCTGTGAAAGAAGAAACCATAATGTGAGTCCACCACTCCACACACAGAGAGACCACTCAAAGGTGTACATAATCAGCAAACACCTCCTGGCTTAATCACCAATCAGCTTCCCACCCTGCAGGCATGGAACACCCAGTTCAATTCTCCACTGCAGTGGAAGCTGATTAAACGACTAACATAACAGCTCAATATAATAAGGTGTGAGGGACACCACATCTACTGACTGTACTCATGTTAGTCACAAAACCTAAAGTACCTCAGGAAGTGTGCTGACGAGCGTGAGACCTCACCCCCTCCTCTTTCACAGACCATGGCATCAAACCTGGTATGGTCTCTGCGTCCATAATGATGAGATGGTTCTCCAAACATCGATCTCACCCGTCTGGTCACAAGGTCGAGTCTCTGGCAAATACACACTGTGTACTCCAGACTTAAATGCAACCATGCCCCAATCCATACAGATGCACCACAGCTGTGAGTCCTGACGAGCTGCACATGACAAGCCTCAGGTGATCAGGGTGAGGTCCTGATAACTCAGCCACACATCAGCCACTCAGTCCTGAACGCATGCCACCTGGAAGGAAAGACAGAAGACAGAACAAAAGCCAGCCAGGCACCCCAGCCACACAAAAGCACCCCACCCTCATGGGAAGCCTCCCGGCGACCACACAAACCTGGCCCAGGAAAAACATCCCCCTCCAGAGACCATGGCTGGAAACCGTATCTGCAGTCATCTTCCAACTGAATCTTCATCTAGCAGAACTGTTGACGTCTTCTCCTCTGACTACATCTTTGCCTTTTTTTTCTGTCATTCAATTTGCACAGGTGTGGCCAGGAGTTCTTGAACCTGTGCGGTCAGCACTTGTCCGACCATGTTTAGAGTCTGTTTAGTCATAAAACAAAAAAGACAAACACAAACAACCAAACCACCCCCCCTCCCCAGAGGACCGTCCCATCAAACCCCGGGAAGAGGAGAAAAGAAAAACACAACCCAAACTTAAGCTTGCAAACAAAAAAAAAATGCTAACACCCCCCCGGACGACATGTAGGGACCAACACCCCCCAGAGGACATCCAGCCAGCTCCAGGAATAATAACGATAGCCGAGGTCCCTCTGGGATCCAAAGTCACCCACGGGGACTCCCAGCGCCTCCTAGAGGACCGTTCCATCAAACCCCAGGAGACGCCCCCCCCTCATGACTAACAGACCCAGCCCCGGCCGTCTATGGCTAGATGGACCCACAGCCCTTTCCCCCCCAGAGGACACCACAGTTACACCCTGAGGGCAGAAACTGGGGGGAAAAACAAAAGAAAAAAAAACATACAAACAAAACAACCCCAACCCCACCCCCTCAGCGCAGTGGAAACTGGAAGCACGTCCAGTGTCACCAACCACGACTATACCCCAAAAGTCAACCGGGAGGAGTGGAACAGCGGTAATGACATACGGCACAAAACAGCGCCACCCCTCCGACTTTTAAACCAATCAATCAATCAATCAATTTTTTTATATAGCGCCAAATCACAACAAACAGTTGCCCCAAGGCGCTTTATATTGTAAGGCAAGGCCATACAATAATTATGTAAAACCCCAACGGTCAAAACGACCCCCTGTGAGCAAGCACTTGGCTACAGTGGGAAGGAAAAACTCCCTTTTAACAGGAAGAAACCTCCAGCAGAACCAGGCTCAGGGAGGGGCAGTCTTCTGCTGGGACTGGTTGGGGCTGAGGGAGAGAACCAAGAAAAAGACATGCTGTGGAGGGGAGCAGAGATCGATCACTAATGATTAAATGCAGAGTGGTGCATACAGAGCAAAAAGAGAAAGAAATAGTGCATCATGGGAACCCCCCAGCAGTCTACGTCTATAGCAGCATAACTAAGGGATGGTTCAGGGTCACCTGATCCAGCCCTAACTATAAGCTTTAGCAAAAAGGAAAGTTTTAAGCCTAATCTTAAAAGTAGAGAGGGTGTCTGTCTCCCTGATCTGAATTGGGAGCTGGTTCCACAGGAGAGGAGCCTGAAAGCTGAAGGCTCTGCCTCCCATTCTACTCTTACAAACCCCAGGAACCACAAGTAAGCCTGCAGTCTGAGAGCGAAGCGCTCTATTGGGGTGATATGGTACTACGAGGTCCCTAAGATAAGATGGGACCTGATTATTCAAAACCTTATAAGTAAGAAGAAGAATTTTAAATTCTATTCTAGAATTAACAGGAAGCCAATGAAGAGAGGCCAATATGGGTGAGATATGCTCTCTCCTTCTAGTCCCCGTCAGTACTCTAGCTGCAGCATTTTGAATTAACTGAAGGCTTTTTAGGGAACTTTTAGGACAACCTGATAATAATGAATTACAATAGTCCAGCCTAGAGGAAATAAATGCATGAATTAGTTTTTCAGCATCACTCTGAGACAAGACCTTTCTGATTTTAGAGATATTGCGTAAATGCAAAAAAGCAGTCCTACATATTTGTTTAATATGCGCTTTGAATGACATATCCTGATCAAAAATGACTCCAAGATTTCTCACAGTATTACTAGAGGTCAGGGTAATGCCATCCAGAGTAAGGATCTGGTTAGACACCATGTTTCTAAGATTTGTGGGGCCAAGTACAATAACTTCAGTTTTATCTGAGTTTAAAAGCAGGAAATTAGAGGTCATCCATGTCTTTATGTCTGTAAGACAATCCTGCAGTTTAGCTAATTGGTGTGTGTCCTCTGGCTTCATGGATAGATAAAGCTGGGTATCATCTGCGTAACAATGAAAATTTAAGCAATACCGTCTAATAATACTGCCTAAGGGAAGCATGTATAAAGTAAATAAAATTGGTCCTAGCACAGAACCTTGTGGAACTCCATAATTAACTTTAGTCTGTGAAGAAGATTCCCCATTTACATGAACAAATTGTAATCTATTAGACAAATATGATTCAAACCACCGCAGCGCAGTGCCTTTAATACCTATGGCATGCTCTAATCTCTGTAATAAAATTTTATGGTCAACAGTATCAAAAGCAGCACTGAGGTCTAACAGAACAAGCACAGAGATGAGTCCACTGTCCGAGGCCATAAGAAGATCATTTGTAACCTTCACTAATGCTGTTTCTGTACTATGATGAATTCTAAAACCTGACTGAAACTCTTCAAATAGACCATTCCTCTGCAGATGATCAGTTAGCTGTTTTACAACTACCCTTTCAAGAATTTTTGAGAGAAAAGGAAGGTTGGAGATTGGCCTATAATTAGCTAAGATAGCTGGGTCAAGTGATGGCTTTTTAAGTAATGGTTTAATTACTGCCACCTTAAAAGCCTGTGGTACATAGCCAACTAACAAAGATAGATTGATCATATTTAAGATCGAAGCATTAAATAATGGTAGGGCTTCCTTGAGCAGCCTGGTAGGAATGGGGTCTAATAAACATGTTGATGGTTTGGATGAAGTAACTAATGAGAATAACTCAGACAGAACAATCGGAGAGAAAGAGTCTAACCAAATACCGGCATCACTGAAAGCAGCCAAAGATAACGATACGTCTTTGGGATGGTTATGAGTAATTTTTTCTCTAATAGTTAAAATTTGTTAGCAAAGAAAGTCATGAAGTCATTACTAGTTAAAGTTAATGGAATACTCAGCTCAATAGAGCTCTGACTCTTTGTCAGCCTGGCTACAGTGCTGAAAAGAAACCTGGGGTTGTTCTTATTTTCTTCAATTAGTGATGAGTAGAAAGATGTCCTAGCTTTATGGAGGGCTTTTTTATAGAGCAACAGACTCTTTTTCCAGGCTAAGTGAAGATCTTCTAAATTAGTGAGACGCCATTTCCTCTCCAACTTACGGGTTATCTGCTTTAAGCTACGAGTTTGTGAGTTATACCACGGAGTCAGACACTTCTGATTTAAAGCTCTCTTTTTCAGAGGAGCTACAGCATCCAAAGTTGTCTTCAATGAGGATGTAAAACTATTGACGAGATACTCTATCTCCCTTACAGAGTTTAGGTAGCTACTCTGCACTGTGTTGGTATATGGCATTAGAGAACATAAAGAAGGAATCATATCCTTAAACCTAGTTACAGCGCTTTCTGAAAGACTTCTAGTGTAATGAAACTTATTCCCCACTGCTGGGTAGTCCATCAGAGTAAATGTAAATGTTATTAAGAAATGATCAGACAGAAGGGAGTTTTCAGGGAATACTGTTAAGTCTTCTATTTCCATACCATAAGTCAGAACAAGATCTAAGATATGATTAAAGTGGTGGGTGGACTCATTTACTTTTTGAGCAAAGCCAATAGAGTCTAATAATAGATTAAATGCAGTGTTGAGGCTGTCATTCTCAGCATCTGTGTGGATGTTAAAATCGCCCACTATAATTATCTTATCTGAGCTAAGCACTAAGTCAGACAAAAGGTCTGAAAATTCACAGAGAAACTCACAGTAACGACCAGGTGGACGATAGATAATAACAAATAAAACTGGTTTTTGGGACTTCCAATTTGGATGGACAAGACTAAGAGACAAGCTTTCAAATGAATTAAAGCTCTGTCTGGGTTTTGGATTAATTAATAAGCTGGAATGGAAGATTGCTGCTAATCCTCCACCCCGGCCCGTGCTACGAGCATTCTGACAGTTAGTGTGACTCGGGGGTGTTGACTCATTTAAACTAACATATTCATCCTGCTGTAACCAGGTTTCTGTTAGGCAGAATAAATCAATATGTTGATCAATTATTATATCATTTACCAACAGGGACTTAGAAGAGAGAGACCTAATGTTTAATAGACCACATTTAACTGTTTTAGTCTGTGGTGCAGTTGAAGGTGCTATATTATTTTTTCTTTTTGAATTTTTATGCTTAAATAGATTTTTGCTGGTTATTGGTAGTCTGGGAGCAGGCACCGTCTCTACGGGGATGGGGTAATGAGGGGATGGCAGGGGGAGAGAAGCTGCAGAGAGGTGTGTAAGACTACAACTCTGCTTCCTGGTCCCAACCCTGGATAGTCACGGTTTGGAGGATTTAAGAAAATTGGCCAGATTTCTAGAAATGAGAGCTGCTCCATCCAAAGTGGGATGGATGCCGTCTCTCCTAACAAGACCAGGTTTTCCCCAGAAGCTTTGCCAATTATCTATGAAGCCCACCTCATTTTTTGGACACCACTCAGACAGCCAGCAATTCAAGGAGAACATGCGGCTAAATATAATATATATTATATATATATATAATATATATATATTAAGCTGGCTTTTAATACTGAGTGGTGCTGTGACATGTTTTTTTATGTGCTGTTTTAACTTTATTGTATGTGTGTTTTGGGTCAAGAGGGCCCTGGTTGGGGTTGAAGGGTTTTAGCTATGCTAATGCTTCCCAGTGCCAGTTTGCTGGAAAAAAGTCTAAAAGACATAAATGACATAGTGAGATGGTGAGGAGCTTCCAGGCATGTGAGAGGCAACTAAAGAAAAATGCTTAAAATGGCGGGGATCAAGAGGGCTGTGGTGGGGGGGGATCTGGGGGTGCTTCGCTGTCTCAACGAGAAAAAGTGACGTAGCAATTTGCATAGATTTTTTTTTTAAAGTTATTTCAACTAAAGTTATTTCAGCTTAACTAGAGAAGTCTTGTGGCATTAACTCAGCTGAAAGTTGAAATTGGTAAGATGAAATAACTTTAAAAAAAAATCAAAATTTTTACATCATTTTTTCTCATTGAGACAGCAGTTCTTTAGAGTGTACAATAGTTTGTCGTTAACAAATTGTGTCAGTCTATTTAAAGTACCTTCATCTGAAGACCGTCATACACCCAAGCAATTTTGAAATATGGAAATATGGTATATCACATGCAATCAACACGACACATTTACATCAACTTTGTAGATGTTTGTGTATATATATATATAATATATATATATATATATAATATATATATATATTTTGCAAACTACATTTAAAGCTGCGTTTTCAGTCACCAGGTTGTAATTTTAGTGAAACAAATTCCTGACTGTTATTTGCAGTCTGTGTGTCTGCTGTGGTGCACATATGCTGATATAACTGTCTAAGCTGCTGGTTCTCTTCAGCAGATAACAAAAGACTGTCACAATAGGTTAGCAGCTGTCGCATTGAGCCAACATCAGCAACTGGCTGAATCACGGTTTGTTAAAGGGGTTCATTCTTTGTCAACCCTAACCTTATTTTTAGAGACACTATAATTCTGCAGTGTCTTATAGGGCTTTAACCACAGGTGTAGCCACAAATGGATGTTGTAGAAATATGGTTGGTCTCTAACCTTGCATTAAACACAGGCAAATGTTTTAATTCATAAATAAATAAAGATCATCAAAAGAGGAAGGTCACATCAAATCCATGCTGCACTGTACATTTATTTTCTTCTGTCTGTGCTACAAACAGAACTTAAAGTTCATAAAAGCTGTCGGATTTATCATTGTTTATGAATGCCATAAGTTGTCTCATTTGACTGAATGGGCTGTAGAGGGCAACAAAGGTGGTCATTTTGTTAAAAAAAAATATAGCTTATTATTGTAGTATGGCATGCATAATTCTAAACCATGGAAATGTAGGAAGTTCTAGACTAAAAACAGTCAAACAATTCTTATGATGATGCAGTTTTCTTTGTCCTCAGTGGGTTCAGCTAAGGCAGATCTCCAAGAAAGCCTCCAACTAGGTAACTCTGACATATCGATACAAATGGTTTCCCCCACCCCCCAGAGCACCGTGGTCCACACCCCACCTCCCGGATGACCCCTGACGGCGGTGACTGGCTGACTCCAGGAGATTTCTTCAACAGTATCACTAACAAGTTGTAGCCCAGGCTGGTGACAAACCCCAGGCAACAGCGACTCAAGCCTTATAAGGAACCTGGTGTAGAAATGAAATCATTAGACCCATGTAAATGTTTTTTAATGTTTAAAAAGCGATTAAAGTCTTTTAGGTTGATGTCAAACTGTCCAATGTAATCAGTCAAACAAGCCATTAAAAAGCCTGAAACCAATTTGATATGGTGAGACAGGAATTTACAGCTTGATCTTTGTGTCTAATTAGGTGATTGCCTTCATTTCTGATTTGATGGATCACTTCACGGGTGTCACCCAAGAGAGGAAAACAGTATAGTACCACTCACATTTTATGCTCTGTGCTCGCAACAGACTTATTTCCTCTCTGCTCCTCTGTCCAATAGCTCTTTGGAAGCTAACTGCTTCATATTTCCTTCAGTTGGTGTTTATGGTTTCTGTGGGAATACCTATCCCTCCACATTTCTATTCAAATCAGGAACTGAAGCTGGAGAGAATAGTGTGTCAGTGTCCTGGGTTACACATTCTATCCTGATTGTCAGGATAGGTCACTTTGGAAACATGAAATTTAAAAGTAAGTCTTTAAAGAGATTATCTAGTAGGTGTTTGAAATAAAAGGACTCCATATATTTACATTTTAATAATCTCGCTTCTTTTTCCTGATTAGTTCCACTAAGCCAGGTTTGAGATAATGTACAACCTGTATGAAAATACATACTTTAACCTTTGCACTACTACATGTCTATTTTTGGAAAAGCTGCCAAATATCTCACATGATGAGCAAGTATTTTTTTATACAAAACAAACAAACAAAATACCCCAACATAAAACAACATAAATCATCATAAGGCACTAAACATGATCAAGGTTTGGAGAGATAGGCTTTACTGACCTTGACTTCTTGGATGATGATGTGGTCTTTGCGGAATCAGTCAGTGTCCTGATTGCAGCTGTTAAAAAGCTTAGCTAGGAATCTGTGTGTCTGGGTTTGTGATTCTCCTGGATCAAGACTCAGAACTAGGCTTTCAGTGATTCCTTGACTTGACCATCAGAAATGTATCTGTATGTGGTGAAAGTGCTGAACTTGTACAGATTCACTTTTCTTGGCAGTGACATTTAAATGTGTAGGTCCTCAGCCTCTGAGATCAGGAGATGCTTGGGAAAAGCTTATGGAGTCATGAGGTCAATGGACAGAAGCGTTTGGGAATACCAATATCTTTGCAGGAGAACGGAGGTACAAGACTTCAAGGTCCGGGTGCTACCTGTCTTTCTGTGTGGTTGTAGGACTTGGATGTTAACCAGGAACTTAAAGCTACAACTGGATGTCTTTGGTACTCTGTCTTTAAAAAGGTTCCTTGGGGACCACTGGAATGACTGTGTCAAATGAATGGTTACTTAAGACCCAGTCACACCGAGGGTTACAACCACCCTACCGCGGGTTCACGACAAAATGTGGCAGGTGTGCGTGCCACATTTTGTCGATTGTCACAGAAAAAAATGGGCATTGCCAGCTTTCGGGACTCTAGAATGCAGCGACTGTACAGTGCGGCGACACTGGCTTTTTGTTTGTTTGTTTTTTGTTTTGGTGTGCCACAGTAGTATCATCTCTGTACCACAGAGGTGCATGTGGGAGGCTGACACAATGAGGTTGAATAGGAAAACAGACTGTGAGGTGGAGGACCTGAAAACAAAAACAAACAGCTCCACTGCTGACATTTGGAAAGTGCTCCTTGTGAAAAGCATCACACATACAAAAACAGACATTGCCATTATTGATTTATTTTTTTATCTGCATTCAGAGCTATGGACAGTTTTCAGCGTAGCAACATACGTAAGCCAAAGATGCAAATTGTGCTCATCCATACCAATGCATAAACAGCGGAAAACTCCTTTTATACCAATGCTTGTGTTCACACCATACGTATTAATATAACCTGAGGTAATTCCAGATAATTTTACAGAAAGTGAAATGGCACAAACTATGTGGATGTGTGCATTCTGTATATGGTGCATTTCAAAGTATCAAAATAATGAGAATTTCTGGCAATTATTTTATCTCTCCATATAAAGCCAGTCTCGCTGAATAATTCATGCAGTAACGGATTTATCAATCAATCAATCAATCAATCATACTGCATGCATGATAACAAGACAAAATGTTTTGTGGCTTTGGTACTCAGTTGATCACAATTCACGTCACATCAATAAGGTGAAAAACCAGACCCATTTGAACACAAATGTTGCTAAATGAAATGAGAACTGTGTTATCCATTTAGTAATAATAATAATACATTGAGCAGTCCTGTCAATGATGGTTTGTCAGTGCTTCTGTGTTGTTTGTGCTCAGACTTCATGTGGCTGCAAGTCTGTACACCTCTGTGCATCTCGGCACCACAGACACTCTCCTTTTGGAAATCTGTAAATTAGGAAGCTTAATATAAAACTTCCTTTTAATCAGCAGCGAACGAGCATTCACAGGAAACTGGACTCTTTCTGTATTGTATCTTTTCCTCGCTTGGTCAGAACACCTCTGCAAGTCGGGCCCAGCTCTGTCTACAGATCAGAGTGCTCACCCTAGTCAAACAAACCAGACCTTGCAGGTGTAACACGCTTGTTGTGGTCCAGACTATGGAAAAAACTACATCAGGTGTGTGTGGGTGGTTGCATAGCGTGCCTTCCTATAGGCATGGCTGTAGCATGCATGTGCTGCTGCAGACATGCAAGTTTTGCTTCAGACACATCCTTCTTCCTGTTTGAGAAAAAGCACCACTGTTCAGCACCACGGACAGCTCTTGCAGGAACGATAGCAAGAAAGGACAACAATCTTATGTTTTCTTGCCACAAACCAATATTGCCGTCATTGCATATATAGTGAGCATCAGTGTCTTTCACAAAACAGTCTTGACTGCAGAGCGTGTGACTGCAACTTTTTTCCTCACAAAGTCCACCACCATATTCTTGAGGGAGCTGTGACAGAGACTGTCTACGACTCTCTGAAATCGCCACCAGTCTTACCTCTGAGTGACTGGTGCTTTAGGGAGACTCAGATGAGGAGTATCAGTTGCATTGTGGGAATGTCAGCTATGATATTTGAGCACATGTCATGTTTCTTTAGGAATGATCCAGCACGCTGGTGCCTCAGTGTTGATGACTCTAGCGGCTAGAGAAGGCTATAGGAGACACCCGTGTTTCACCTGGCTGTGGCCTATGCTGTAGCTACTTTCAAAGGGGTTGGGATAGATCAGTTCTCTGCTTGCATGGATGAAGTAATGCGTGGCACCAGTGCATGTTCCCAAACTTGACTTAACACCTCACAAGCAAACACACTGGCAACAGTGTTGAGGAAAAACCTCAACCTCAAAGTTTTTTTTAATTATTATTTTTATTATTATAGCAAGAAAGTCCAAGCAGACTGGGCTCAGTGGAATCATCATCTGCTTGGGCCATACTAACAAATAAAATGCCACAAAACAAATTTATGAAAACATGCAGTGATAGTCCAGTGTTAAGAATGAGAGATGGCTGAAAAGATATCCAGGACACCGCAACAGGAGTCTCAGCCAAAACAGACCATACTAGTGAATCAGAAGTTTTGTTCATTCCAGATCAGCCATTGAATTAGGACATTCTTTAGTTTCACCCCACCCACCCGCCCACCCCATTAACTGCCTGATATCCACAAGCAAGTTCTGGGATTCAGAAGCTCCAGTGTAGACTGCCACATCTCCAAGATGACAAGTCCCATTCAGATGTCACTTCCAGCATCCTAAATAGAAATAATTGCACATTTTACTTTGCCTTAATTTGTTCCCGTACACTGAGTTGACTTTTAGCATTTCATCTTAAGTGTCATGGACCAGATGAGAGACTTTATAAAATTAATGCGCCATGTAGGTTTAACAAGCCAATACTCTGTTGAGGTCCCCCGCCTGTTATGCTGATACAGCGTGGTGACAAATTAAACAAATAAGCTTCGCTGGACACATGGAGTCAGTGAAATACGAGTGAGAAAAGGCCAAATAATACAGGAAAGAGTAGTTTCCATTAATTAACTGACGTACAAGATCAAATGTAGTTGGCTCAAGGTAGCTGGGATATGTGATTTGCTATAGGTGTTCAATGCAAATTTGGGCTTCAGAAGAGACATTTGGTGCTGAGAAGGCAAAATGTAAGAAAAAAGTTATATATTTTTTTATCCATTTGCATGTTTGACCTTGAGATTCAAGGTCAAATGTAGTGTGCTAAAAGGAGTCAGGATACATGATTTGCTATAGGTGTTCAATACAAATGTAAGCTCTAGAATTGATATTTGCTGTGAGATGGTGGACGTCTTTGGCGGCTGTTACATGACCTTGGAAATCTGGGTCAAGGTCATAGATGTCACATTTGTGTCCATTTATATTATGATACAGGCAAGTAATGTCTCAGAAAGGAGCACCAGGGAAATCTAGGGCTCTCAAAATGTAACAGGAAGACACACACACGGACATGGGGAGTCCATTTCAATGGTCTCCAGGTTATTTCACGGTGGGGGACAAAAGAGCACAGCCCTCTGCTCATGCTGCAGTTTGTTGTCCTTCTTCGTGCCAATGTTACAGGGTTGAGCTGTAACTGTCCTATGTGTTCGGTAGACCGAGGGAGCAAAGTCCTCTATCACTCCTGTGTAATGCTCCTAAGACACTACCTTCCGCTGTAGCGGTGTGGTGATCCTGTGTGGATGACTTTTCTGACCACTCCAGTCATTGCTGCATGCTGCCTTCCAGTGAGGGGACGAGGAGCGTCGTGTGTCTCCCTTTGCAGGTATGTGGACGTCTGGGAGACAGCTGCTGCTGGTTAAGTGATAAAACATTTCATTCTGGGGACATCTGATAGTCCAGCCAGCTCCACGGAGTCTGGCAGTGCTGAAACTGGATCACACAGCTGCAGCAGGCATCGGGATCAGAGAGCAAAGCCGGATAACAACCTCCGCTGTGCTGCACTTTCAGGCACAAGGTGGGAGAATATGACATCATGACCTATAGACATAAGGTTTGATACCGATCAGTATTAGTGATACTGTACTGCTCGTGTCTTGAATGCCACATAAATAAAAAAAAGAAGAAAATATAAGATGCTTCATAATATGTGTTAACAAGGCTATTTAAGTGTAAATTATAATAGCATAATAAACATGTTTATTGTTGCATAATTAAACCATCTTAAACACCCATAACAAACCTCTTAACAGTTGATAGGCTGCTTAAGAATGTTAAGAAAACCTTTAAGGGTGTCTTACCGTTTGAACAGCATTATGGTCATATTGATTAATTTTCTCAATGAGGGTTCTCAGACGTCCTGGTAAGTGACATCTACAACTTTAGTATACTCAGCTTATTGTTGGTCGTCAAGCATTTTTGTCACTCAGCCATGTGGCTTCTTCAGTTTTGAAAACCTTTAGTAGCCATTGGATAATTATCTGTTGAGTTCAACTAACTAACCTATTCAGTCAGCGTTTTACATTTACATAGCTTCTTTGTTGCTTTATTGAGAAAGATACATAGATAATACAGATATTGGCAGTTAACTATACACTTGTTGCTACCAGATCTAAATCAAGAGCAATGTCTGAAGAATAACAAGAAGTACGGGGGTCAGTTGAGAAGTTTTGGGCCTGAACCCGAAAAAGTAGGGAGGGGTTCACCATCTTTTAACTTACAGTGAATCTGGGAAGTCAACATTATCAACATTACTCAAGAATGTCGCGGGAGCAATGTTGAGAAATGCTGGTTTCTCAGAATGCAAAAGATGGAGAAGCATGCCCTACTTTTTCCGAAACGTCTTAATCACCCCCTGTAAGTTCTATATAGGCCCTGAGGCCCTTTGGTGCTTATCTCTGGATTCCCTAGTGCGAAGCGGATGACTGTCTACACTCCACTTAAACAGGACACCAGTCTGACACAGTTTACGTTCCCAGCCAACACCAGTACCCATTTACAGGTAGGTGAACTGAGACAACACTGAAAAAGAACCAGCTTAAATAGTTGTTTCAATTCATAACACCTGAATGAATGAAGAAATTTAAACTTAAGTTAGTAAGTTAGCTCAACTTACAAACTTAAGTTTAAACAACTTTATTCATTTAGATGTTACCAACTGAAACATTTCATTAAGTTGGTTCAACTATTCTCTTTTTTCAGTGAATGCAGATGAAGTGTCTTGTCCAAGGACACAGATTGGTAGCATGAGCGCTGCTCACTGAGTGAGATTCAACCCCAGGATCACATATTGGCAGGGCATATTTTTCCACTGAGCTACATCCTCTACAGGCAGGTAATGGTAATTCTAACAAAAATATGTAGATGACACTGTTGATAACACTTCTATACTCTTATTAATACGTAATAATGTTAAGTGTTCTAAAAGGCTTAAAAGGCCTTATGACTAATTAACTAATGGTTATTGCATTGCATTGATTTAAACTGAGGTGTACTTTCTACACATATCGATGAGTGTCAATGCCCTATAGTTCCAAATACACCAGTCGGGACACATCACCATCCAATGAAACGGTAACTACAAACATAACACTTTTATTGACCTTTATCTTGAATCAGTTACATAAATGAGAATTGTGTATTATTATTTTTTTTTTAATCGGGTGTATATAGGCATGCTGCGTCACGGCACAGTCACAGCTGTGAAAACCAATATTACCCCCGTCAGCTGTCCCAGCGGAACAGTCTGAAGGCAAGGCGAGGACACACAAGGACATGTGGCACCCAGGAAGAAAGAAAGGTGTTCAACAGACTGCCCAGGGATGACAAATGTGACATACAGACTTTTGTGCAAAATTTACCACAGTCTATTTGATTTTAAACACACAGACAATATCCAGTGGAAAATTCTTTCCGTCCCCCAACTTGAGTCTTCAGTCTTGCAGAGTAAGTTATTATTAGGTCCACTGATGATCCCTCTTGTTTCTTTGTGGGGGATATTTCTATTTTGGACATCTTCCCCTCGCTTAAACCAGTGTTTCCTCACAGCCAGCTCTTTCATGTTAAAGAAAGCACAGGCATTAAGTATTCATCTGATATATACCGAAATTATGATTGCTGTCACATGACCCTTACATAAATAGTATTCAAAAAAGTACATCTGAGAAAGATCCTACATGTAGAAATGGCAATAAGCATGCACAGATAGTCACAAGTGCAAAACCTACAAAGTTACATTTTTTTTAACTCCACATTAAGTGAAAACAAACAAAGAATTCAAACCTTCGCCCTCTGCTATTACCACTGACTCTGAAGAGTTCTACCTCATAATGGTCAACCATACAGTCCCCTGAGGATAAAAGATCTTCCTGGGCATAACACATGGATCTGGTGCCTGTCACCCGATTCTGACCGAGTTCCCTCAAACAGAGCACAACATAAAAAGACATCATCCCTTTGGGCCTGCCTGCGGCCGTCCTATTTTTGAACAGCCAGTAAGCAATACAAATACAGCAACACAGGTGGTCAAAGGTCATCCCTGTTCATCTAAGCCTGCCTCTTCATTTTTCTCATGCTGCATTCGTTTTGAAGTGGGAACTCAGGATTTCCAGCTTTACAGGAGGAAAGTGAACAACTCCTGAAATTGCAATTCTGAGAAACTTGAACAGAGCCTGAGTGCCACTGATGCCACTTCAACACTGTTGAGGCTGTTTGTGAGATGAACAACAATAGATTCATGCATTTTTAGTGTTATTGTGCAAAATCAGATGTGATCCTTTTTTAAGGATCCAAATGGCTGGGGTTTTATGCTAAACATCCTCATCGATGCACAGTTCTATTTTAGCATGTGGAAGCTCTTCTGCTATTTACATCGTTAAGTCCTTCAGCTTTTGATGTTTGTGTGTTAAGGAAGTCCATATCTGAGTTCCAGCTTGCTCTGTGAGACACGACATAGTTAGTGGGCTGCTGCACGATCCTGCTCCCCCTCCCGTGGAAGAGGTGACATAGCAAACATCAGCTCTTTTCCATTTAAAGCTGCAGGCACAGAAACAAGCTGTTTCCAAGAGACCAATCAATTAAAGTTATTAGATGTGGCTTATTTGACTGAATGGCCTAAATGACAGTGAATATCACTTAGGATCGATCGATCGATCGATCGATCTATTATCGATCTATCTATCTATCTATCTATCTATCTATCTATCTATCTATCTATATCTATCTATCTATCTATCTATCTATCTATCTATCTATATCTATCTATCTATCATCTATCTATCTATCTATCTATCTAACTATCTGTGCTCAGCAAGTTGACCTTCGGATGATATATCAATCTAAACTCATTTTAAAATGTAATTAATCGATTGTATCAATACTAGGAAATAATGCATGGTTTAAACATGGCAGATTTTACATGGATGGGTTTCGTTAGCACTTTTAATGATAAAGACATTAGATGTTTCTTGATCCAGTCTGCCTGTCTGTGACGTCATGGCCACGCGCCAACAGACAACAAAACATATCATGGCGGATGCAGAGGACAAGCCGGCGAGCGAGAAATTATAAAGCCACTATTGCGGTCCAGCGTGTGGTTCTGAATAAGTCACTCTCTGTTTGTCAAGTACCACAGCAAAATCTCTCCAACCACCTACAATGGGATTTCACACAACGCTGAACAATTAGCAATAGCGACAGCTGGACGTCATGCTCAAACTGATCTAGAGTGGAAAAAGAAGACCTTTGTTCTGAAAACCAGTTTTAAATGAAGCACATACTGGTAAAACTATTGGTGCGTTACTGCGTGAAGCCTGTACAGGGTGGAACAAGAATCCCACCATCACAGATATCGCCAGGAACATGATTGCAGCCAGTGCAGAAGCCCAGTTCAGTTCACAGATTACCCTAGCCCGACAACCGGCCTGAATTAGGCCGGACACCTACCTCTCTTCCTAGCCTGTGACTGGTTGGCGGCCAAGACACTGACGTCAGCGTTGGTCAGCCTCACTTTGGTCAAGTTTCGGGGTGTGGCACGAGCGCTGCTCTCCTACTGGATGTTTGCAAAAGGGATTCCCTGACCTCATTTTCCAAACTTTCCTCAACAAAAACAAATGCAACTGCATACTTACTTTTATGATGAAACTGCATGATCTTCTGAAGTAATGCATGGCAAACAGTCCGTCAGCCTCAATTATCGTGCCATATTCATTATCGTGCATCACGTGACCAGTGCCAGGTCAAGCAGGTGTCAGGTCACTAGGACTGGGAACTCCTACTCCTAAATGGCAGCCAGTATCTGGCCCAATTCAGGGGTTGTCGGGCTAAGATTACCCACTTCAAACAACACACTGGTTGAATTTTTGTCTAAAAAGTTATTGAATCGATTTCAAGTCACTGAATCGCTTTGGATCAGATCGTTCTAAATGAACCAACATCGTCCTTGAATTGTACTGGCAACCACGAATAATGATATGAAGCAAATCATTGTTAAAAGGAATCATTACACCCCTAGCTCCTACTGAATGGGACAGCAGTCCTATGCTGGTTACTTCACTAGCCAAGAACAGTATCACTACCCATTTACAGCCGAGTGGACTGGGACAATGCAGGTTAAGTGTCATGTTCAAGGACTCAGACAGGTAGCATGAACAGGATTTGAACCCAGGTTTACATATAGTCTTTCAGGGTCCCACTGTCCCCTGCGCGTTTGGAGTCATTTTGAAACAACTCGCCGGTTGTAAATAATGAAAATGGTGTTTCCCCTCATCACGCACGGGAAAAAGAAATGCAAACCAGCATGAAATGCAGTCACTGAAGGAAATCAAACATACATTAAGGTATATATAGATTTTTAAGAAAAAAAAATTATTTTTTCAAATCCCTGAACAAATCATACCCGTGTGCTTGCCACCGATATTCCCTTTCCATAAGGTCCTTAATTTCACGATAACTGCGAGGAATCAATGAATGTCTGTTCAACGCCAAGTTAGGGCGCGAGTGGAACCACCCCAGATGTGCAAAGTATCACAGGAACCCTGAAGTTGTCCACTGGCAGCCCAGCTCCTTTTTTCACTGAGCCACCTGCTATATTAGTGATATTAGCTTGCTAACGGTGTGTATAATGTACCTTTAAATTAATGGAAGTTTCTCTTCCTTTTTTGCAAAATAATTTTCATAAAGACAGTTTAATGGTTAGCCTCTAAGCCTGATCTTATATGTAGCAGTTTTGAGCGAATGAAGATAATAACGAAAATGCTAATGTGGTCACCCACGTGGTTTACAGCAGCTAACATGACTACCTAAGTAGCTAAAGAGCTAGCTAGACCAATTGGCGTTTTTTTTCTATTTTTAGCTTTGAAATAATGCAGTTTAATGCATTATTTATTCATTTTCAGAACACAGCCAACAAAAAGTTAGATTTCAGCCTCGTTCAGATGCATGGAGGTTGCAAATGACACAGTTCTGAACTTCCCAGTTCCCCTTTAACACGAATGCAGTGTGTGTTAGTCAAAGGTTACTGTAAGACCAGGGCTCACCAGCATGACCAAAGTCATAATCATCCTTAAAGTATCACATAACAAGTCACCGTATGAAGTCCCACACATTTTTTTTTTTTTATGGTTAAAACGTATGTAAATTACAGCAAAGGGTGGACCGTTGTTTAAGCTGAAAATACTGTGCAGGAATTCATCAAGAGACAGTACAACTGAATTGGATCCTTAATTACATATTATAATATATATATATATAATATATATTATATTAATATATATTATATATATATATATAATAATATATATATAATATAATATGTGTATTTTTTCCTGTAAATTAAATGAACAAGCACACACACACACACACACACACACACACACACACACACACACACACACACACACACACACACACAAAAATAAAAGCATATTTAGTGTTGGCAAAACATTTGCAAAAATTCTAATTTAATTAAAGACACAAGTGAGAGAAAAAACAATGCATGAAAACATAAAAAACAAAAAAAATATTTTTGTAGTAGTCAGTTCTCCAGTGAGTTGTATGTGTGTAATCTCAGCCTACATTTTAAAAATTAAAAATGAATCCAAAGCTCTAGTATGTACACGGCTCTCCGTGGTATGACGATGAAGTAAAAAGGAGTGAAAGTGAGACTCTGGTGAAACAACTGAGTCATGGCACAGGTGACCTAACCATCCTCAGTAGGACAGGAGGAGCATGAAGATGAAGACACTTCACCGATGAACGAAGACAATCACGGAGATTAAGAAAGAGATGGAGTGCAGAGTGGCTTTGTAACCGGACTAACGCCACCCTCCTCATTCCTCCACTCCTGCCATCTTATCTGAAGTGTGCATCTGATCTTTCTAAGGCTCTAGGATGTCTCCGCATACCAGCCGCTGCTCTGTTTAAAGTCCGCCACTCTAGTCTATGAGCCAGTCATCAGTTTTGACCTAATCGGACGGTACCATGTAATGTGAGGAAACGACACTTAAAATCCAGCCTCACTGTATCATGGCCTACACAAAAATGTATGATAACCATCCCAGGGTGGGAGCTGTAGTCCGCGAAGAGTCAATGAAGAATTACACAGAGGTCAAAATGTAAAAATATTTCAGTCATGTTGAAAACTATAATACATTATTTGTCTGATCATAATGATTCCAAAAGGTATAGTTTGGACTGTCTATGACTGAATGTTCTGGAGTTATGGTGTAAAAACAGAAAAAATGGTGACAAAGGTCAGTTTCAGTTTGAACAGGGGTCAAAAGTTAAAGCTGCTCCAATTTCAGTAAAAAATTATGCAAATTATTGTTTGTAACATGAAAACTAAGCATGACAGATGGTGTAAACTATTCCTTTTTAAAACCCTATTAACCCAAACAATAATTTGCATAATTGTTTATTGAAAATGGAGCAACTTTAACTTCTGACCCCTGTACAAACTGAAACTGACCTTTGTCTGGAGTTATGGGTTTTTACCCCGTAACTCCAGAACATTCAGTCACAGACAGTCCAAACTATACCTTTTTGGAATCGTTATGATCAGACAAATAATGTGGTATTTTTCTAACATGAATGGAGCATTTTCACATTTTGACCTCTGTGTAATTCATCATTGACCCCTACCTGGCTGTAACTACCCCTGGGATGGCTATCATACATTTTTTTTAGGCAATAGTACACTGAGGCTGGATTCTAAGTGTCATTTTGTCACCTTAAGTGGTACCAAAAACCTGCTTGGTCCATGGACTACTCAGATTGACTCCAGCATCAGTATCAGCACTGGCCACTGTTCTATGTTTCTTTGAACTACGTATGTGGACCCACAAGGACTTTTAGCACCAGGCAGGATACAGACCCAACTTCAATTTACCCCATAATTCCCCGACACGCAAAAAAATCACGACGCACACAAACACGTACAGGAACTAAGTACACGAAATCATTTCCTCAGCCCGTTTCCTACTGATTATAAAGTGACAGTTTTTCCCAGCTGGTTTAAAACCACCAGTGGCCACCGGACATGTAGGAGAACACGGCAGTCTGACCCAGATTCACAAAGCGTCAACGCCCAGCGACGGCCGACTGCATCCTCCCTCATCTGTCATACATCTAAGATCGCTTCATTTGACCTTCCAGGCCTTTTCTGTTGTGTTTGTGGCCACTTGAAATCCCAAACACAGTTCAGACTTCACAGTTTGTTTCACATTCTGCAACGTGTCCATGCAAAGTGAGAAGAGTCGGAAGTGGTGATATTCACAGACGGTGCAGAGGAAGCGGAAGCAGACTTTGAAGGGCTGGGAATGAAATTTGGTTGGTGTCTATATTTGTGAGAGAAAACAGCCGTTCTCTCACGTACGCATCTATGGAGGGTTGAAGCTTTTTAAGAAGGCGGGGCTCAGGCTGTACACTCTCCCATGTGCTTTGATTTTACTTACACTGTGAATGTATGGAGGACAGAGTTAAATGTTTCCACTTCAGCACCAGTGTTGTGATAAGCAGCAGAAAAGACAGATAGGTAGCAAAAGAGCAAAAAAACAAACAAAAAAACAAAACAAAACAAAAGTGACGGATTTCACAGTTTTCAGGGATGATTACAGTGCTTGGATTAGTCTCAGGGGCAAAAGAAAACATAAGATTTTTACTTTTTGATTTCTTTAAAAAAATCTGTAGAAATTTGTGTGCTAGAAGAGCTTTCAGAGGACTTTAGCTCGGGCCTCCATACCGCAACTTCTCCCAGTGTCACACATACACTAACACACAACAGTTGGTTGGCAGACGGTCAGTGTTTAAAGTTGAAGTCTGTACAAAGACTGAAGGGGCCCAGTTGGCATCCTTGTTTTAGTCCATTCCAACCACGCTGGCCCCTCCTCCTGAACCTCTCCTCACCCTCTCTATCCTCTTGTCCTTCTCAGATCCTCTTCACCAGTCATCTTGCTCACCACAGCTGCCTCCCCGTGTAGGTCGGAGGGGCCGAGGGAACCTGGAAGAGAAAGAAAACGACAAAAAGCTTTGTCAACATTCTGGTACAACATTTTTCTCTATGTATCTTTATACGCAGTGTGTGTTCCACACGGGTGATATTCACCGGACACTTTTTGGGACTCTCTTAGACTCATCAATTTATGGCCACAGAATTGGAAAAAAAAAACCCTCATATCAGTTCTGAATATTTGAAACACTTTCAGCGCTGATTTTCTGTGTTTTCATTGCACCAGCAGCCAAGTTGGTGGCTGAGTAGTTCATGCACTTGTTTCTAGAGCAGAATGTTCCAGGTTCAATACCACCCACCCGTTCTCAGTGTACTACATCTGGAAGGTGTAAAACTTGTGCCAATCAACACGGAGATCAATGTTGGATCTGTGTGGCGACACCAAGTGAAAAACAGAGAAGCCAAAAGAGCTTGACTTTTGTGGAGATTTGCAAAACTATACATTTTTAGAAAGTGCACACAATAGCCAATCAGAAAATGAATGAGTCAATTTTCCTGGAAGGGACCACAGCAGCCATGCTATCTTTGTAATAATGGTGACTTAAAATTGGAGTTTTGCAATATCTCGGCTTCTAGATGACTGAGTATCCAGTGTCAAAATATGCAACATTTTCAGGCCAATGGGATCCAGTGAGGTTCAGTGCTAATGGAAAGAATGGGAATGTGGTCAAAGTCACATATACAAATCAAAGATGTCCATCCATAAATGTCACTTTGCCCACATGTACATATGTTGTATTTAGCACCATTGGGTTCCTTGGCTCTGGAAATATGCCTTTAGCCACTGGAATCAGGATCCTGTGACATCTAGAAGCTGGGATATTGGAAAAACTCCAATTTTAAGCTGCCATTTCTAACAAATACAAGTGCCAAGAAATCCAATGGTGCCAAGTACAAAAATGTACATGTGGGCAAAAGTCACATTTATGGATGGACATCTTTGATTCGTATATGTGACTTTGGCCACATGTACATTTTTTCCATTAACATCACTGGATCCTATGGACATGAAAAGGAGCATTTTGACACTGGAATCAAGATCCTCACTCATCGAGTAGCCCAGATATTGAACTACAAATTCGAAGTGCCATTTCTAGCAAATCCGTGATGGGCGCCATGGTGGCTTCAGTAAAAGTTGAATAATCCATTTTCTGATTGGCTGTTTATTTACAATTTTACTTATCTCCACAAAATTCCAATGAAATTACATTACGAACTGGACTACTATCTTTTCTCCTACAGCTTAATGACAGAAAGAAAGATGCTTTTGAACATTGAACATGAAGCAATTTTTTTTCTGAATTAAAGAAAGTTTAATATAGTCATTCTTCTGTACTAACAACAAAATTCACACCTCTTTGTCATATTACACCTGTGTTATATTTCTTTTAATAAAAATGTAAAATTTTATGCCCTATATCTTGGTTCCATTTTTCGCTGTGGTATGGAAAATGATTTCAAGTGTTCATATTTTTAAAGGTATTACATTCAAGTTCAAAATCTCAGTATTGTGACAAGTATACAGACGGAACCAAAATGACTTCCTAACCATCAAGTCCTAATCTTATACATTAGGGGTAGACTGTGCTGAAGGGCAGCACAATAACACAACCATACCTCATTTTTCCAAAGGCCATCAAATATGGCCATCGGGTATTGCAAAGGCTTTCCGTCCATCCATCCGTCTGTCTGTGCTCAGCATAAGTCCAGTCCTATTACCGCTAGGGTCTTCAAATTAACAGGGAACATTTTGAGACACAGACTTTGGAGGAGTTCAAAGATGGTTAACCTTCACTTATTTAAGAGGTATTTTAAGAGGTTAAAAAAGTCACAATCTGTACCTAATTTTATGGTATGATCCCACAGCCGTTAGCGTGGTGACGTCACTTCCTGGTTTCACTAGCTGCTAACTTTGCTTCATTTTTGGCCAGAAATAACACCTTTCTCATATATTATGTAAAAGCCAGTGAGAAATAAACAGTTCTAAAACTGAAAATGCCATTTTTGGAACCTAATAACACCTCTGAACTGAATTTGGGCTATTGCTGTGCACGCTAACGTCCGCTAACTCAAAGCTAACTTCTATGGAGTTAAATTTTTCTCATTAACACCTGCAAATGCAAATTATACATAAGACAATAGAATCTTAATAATTAATTAAACAACTGCAAATTATAAAGAACACAATGCTCATATGGCTGAGGGTTTTAGCTAATGATTTAGAGGCGGCGGGTGCTGCGCACAAAATCCATTACTTCTTCAAATGGACACAAGCAGCAACACTTATGTTACATTGGGCGCTATTTTGTGCTGGGTGGAAGATCAGTTCCAATATGTGTTAGCTCATGCCATAACACCCACCTTGAAACTAGACATGTTCAAGTCAGGGTTCAGAAACCAAGTGTGACTGTCCACAACTGAAATCTGACTTCCGGGAGTGTTTTCTTTTTGTTGTCTATTACAAGATTGGATATTCATAATTCTGACTGGAAGTTCAATGCTTCATTGACCCAACCTGCACGTGCTTACCCAGCGGGAGGAAACCAGAGTACCCAGAAGAAGAACACACAGACACAAGAACACACAACTGCGTAGTGGCAGGAAAGCAGGTCACCTCTGCTGATTCACTGATAGACTGTATCACAAACAGGCTAATGGAAGACACTTTGTCATTGACCCATACACAAAACAGTGTCAGACGAGTGACCATTTACAACAACCTCATCCATGTATTTGCCTGAAAACAAAGTACAAAGGCATGTGGGCATGCACACGCAAACATGTAATGCACACATGATCACCCTCATTCTCCTGCGATGAATTGCGGTTTGAAATGCACAAATGTGCATGCACTTATCAGGGCGGTTGAATGAGAGAGCGGCGTGTACCTGTGGCTGGGACGATGTACTCACCGCTCCCCCGTTCAGGATCATGGTCATCTCAGTGGGCTGGTAAACATTGCTGCGAAAAGGAGCGCTGGGCCTGGCAGCAGTGTTGCTGTTGTGCTGCCCAGTGCTGCTGCCACTCCGCAAGCCTGGCGTAGAACAGAGGGGCGGACAGAAATTACTCATGGTACCTCAATGCATCAATCTCACTATTCTCATCTTCTGCTGTCTCATTCTACAGCGGAGAAATTTTCTTCCAGACTTATTTCTAGATACACATGGTGTTCCATTAGTCACTGTGACCTACATTCTCCTGCCTGCTCCAACATATTACACCTGTTTGCGTCAGAATTTCAGTTCACCATACCTGCAGTGTTCTCATCGTTGTATCCGTAGCCCTGGTTTTCCACAAACTGCCGGTGAGAAAGAGGGATGTCTTCATCAAAGCTGGTCTCCCTCAGCCGTGTGGAGTTTTGGGAGGTGTCAAAGTAGTCCGGGGCAGTGGGCTGAGGCGGGGGTCTCAGGCAGATATGGGATTCAGGAATGGCATGGAAGAGCAGCAGTAACCAGCCCTGACCTACCAAAGCAATGGCCAGTGCCGGGTCATTCCATTCCGGGGACCTCCCCAACCAGGCGTTGCCATACAGGTAGAAGCCCACCCAGGCCACCCACAGCAGCAGTGACAGGAGACACGTGACCAGCAGCCAGACAGCACTGCATCGCCATTGACAAGTCTTCCCACACAGAGCTAGGGAGGCAGCGGTCAGTGCGGCCATTAGAAGAGCAAGAACGTAGCTACAGGCTAGTGAGAAGTCCATAGGCAGGTACTGACAGGCAGCACGCCCCTCCCTCAGCACGGTCAGAAGTAGCCACTCAGCAGCTATAATGCCCTGCACGGCACTCAATCCCAGCGCCAGGCCCATGAGTGCGCAGCCTCCAGGGCTGCAACGCTCACGACCCAACCTGCGCAGGCGGACACCCTGCACCAGCAGGCAGGAAAAGCAAAGGGCAAACAGGAGACCCCATAGGGCTCGGCGGAGCAGACATAATGACTCGTCTTCTTCAATCAGGTATGCAAAGCTTAGGCCGAACAAACCGAGGATGCCAAGAAGCAGCAAGAGAATGGGTCCCACACCGCTGCGCTTCTCTGCCTCACTGATGTAGCGTAAGCGGCAAAGCAGGACCAGAGCAAGCAAGATGACAGCCAGTGCCCCGCCGGCAGCCACCGACTCAACGGCCACACCCCATACAGAGTCCAGGTCACACAGGAGGGTGTAGGGGCGTATCAGACCCCAGCCACAGCCTCGTGGAAGAGCCTCAGAGTCCACAGAGTCTTGGCTGCTGGCGTGATGAGCAACAGTCAGCAGCAGGAGGGAAAGACCGGTAGGAACGCCATCTCTAAGGGATCACAGAAGAGAAGAGGAGAGATGATGGAGAAGGACAAGGAGAGAGAAGGACAGCACAGAAAGGAGAGAAAGAACATAAGTCATTATCAGTCATAGGCTCTTTGTCTGCTCTCAGGGGCCCACTATTAGCCTGGGGCCCCAAGCAGTTGCCTGCCTTGCCTGTTAGTAAGCAGTGCCTCTGGTCATTGTCACATGAATGATAAAGTAACAGAGCAGTCAGGCACTCACATCGTAACCACGCAGACAAACCGGCCCCACTGCGTTTCAGACAGGAAACAAAGCCCAGTATGTGCACGGCGAGCAAATATTCCTCCATCCGTTTTAACACTGCACAAATACTTTAAGGCAGAAAATACCTATGAACCCCGAAAAGTCTAGAACAACTCCCTTTAGGTCACACAAAGCTTGTAAAGAGCGCTTGAGGTGGACGATTTGTCCGGGCTCAGCCAGCGTGCGGGCTAACAGAGCTTTGATGGTGCAGCATCATGCATAATTTCATGAAAACCAGAGTTAAGGGTGAAAGGAACTAGTGCGTGCAAACAGTTTTATGCACTTATCAGGTGAGCTGTGAAACAATGCATAATGCACTGCAAATAAATTCACAACGCATCTTCTGTTTTTCAGGAAACGGAGGGAAAAAACCCTCAGCGTCAACAGTCAGCATAACAAATCAATGCTGTCTGAATTCACATATTGCTTTTTTTTCATCGCGGCTCTCTGCGCTGTTGTTTTATCTGACAGGCTGTTGTTTTACGGAATTTTAGTCTGCACTTAAACACAGCGCAAACCCACTCACACACACTAAGCAGCATAGCCATGTTAAGGCTCATTCTTACTCTGAGCATCACTGAGCATTTGCACAATTCTTTCCAGGTTGGTTTCATCAGACCTCAGCTCAGACGCACCACCCGT